>NC_069503.1:251970284-251987784 GCF_027579735.1 Bombina bombina
TCTTTCTTTCTCTCTCTATCTATCTAGTTATATGCATATATCTGTATCTATTTATATCTATCCCCATCTCTATATGTTTCTATTTATCTATCTATTTATCTATCTATATCCATCTATCCCTATTTATATCTATCTATCTATCTATTTCTATTTATCTGTATCTCTATCTATTTATCTATCTATCTACATACATACATACATATATCTGAATCTATCTATAGCTATCCTTATCTCTATCTTTTGATCTATATATCTATCAATCTGTCTGTCTGTCTATCCATCCATCTATCTGTAGCTCTATCTATCTATCTATCTATCTATCTATCTAAATATCCTTATGTTTCTATCTATCTATCTATATCCATCTATCTGTATCTATCTATATATCAGCATCCTTTATCTATCTATCTATCTATCTATCTATCTATCTATCTCTATCTATCTGTCTATCTGCATGTCTGTCTGTCTGTCTATCCATCCATCTGTTTCTATTTAACTATCTATCTATATCCATCTATCTGTATCTATCTAAATATTAGCATCCTCTTTCTATCTCTATCTATCTATCTATCTATCTATCTATCTATCTGTCTGTCGCTCTATATCATCTATCTGTATCTATCTATATATCGGCATCCTCTTTCTTTCATTCTTTCTTTCTTTCTTTCCCTATCTCTATCTATCCATCTATCTATCCATCTATCTATCCATCTATCTATCTATATACATCTATATTTATCTTTATATAGCTAGCCCTTTCTTACTATCTATATCCATCTATCTGTATCTATCATTATATCAGCATCATCTTTCTATCTCTATCTATTTATCTATCTATCTGTCTGTCTAGCTCTATCTATCTGTCTATCTATATCTCTATTTATCTATCTATTTATTTACATATATCTGCAAAAATAAGTATATAAGAAAAGTGGGTGCAACAGTATAAGGTGCTTTCAAAAGGCCAAGAGTAAAGCACACTATCTATAATAATTAACAGACACCTACATTACAAAATTTTTAGCGCTATAGGGAAAGTAAAGAACTCAACAAAAGTTGCTTTATTTAACCCCCTATAGCGCTGCCATTACATGTTTTAAAAAACCCGGCTTGTGCGTGCGATATGGCTGCGTTGAGCTCCATACCGCACACAAAGCAGCAGTGTTTTGACGTGCTTGTGCACGCTTTCCCCATAGACATCAATGGGGAGAGCCGGCTAAAAAAAGTCTAACATCTGCGTTCACGGAAACAAAAGCTCCGTAACGGAAAAAGAAAATACAGTTTAAACCTAACACCCTAACATAAACCCCGAGTCTAAACACCCCTAATCTTCCGCCCCCGACATCGCCGACGCCTGCCTACAGTTATTAACCCCTCTACCGCTCCCAATATCACTGCAACCTAAATAAGGTTATTAACCCCTAATCTGCCCTGCCAATGTCGCTGTCACTATACTAAAGTTATTAATCCCTATTCCGCCGCACCCCAACATCGCCACATCTATATTTAAGTTATTAACCCCTATTCCACCTAACCCTAATCCTAACCCTAACATAACCCTAACCCTAAACCTAACCCTAACATAACCCTAAACCTAACCCTAACACCCCCTAACTTTAATATATTTAAAATAGATCTAAATTGAATTTACAATTATTAACTAAATAATTCCTATTTAAAACTAAATACTTACCTGTGAAATAAAACCTAAGGTAGCTACACTATAAATAATATTTATATTGTAGCTAGCTTAGGTTTCATTTTTATTTCACAGGTAAGTTTGTATTTATTTTAACTAGGTAGACTAGTTATTAAATAGTTATTATCTATTTACTAACTACCTAGCTAAAATAAATACAAACTTACCTGTGAAATAAAACCTAACCTGCCTTACACTAAAACCTAACATTATAAAAAAAAAAAAAAAAACTACCATTACAAAAAAACAAAACGAAATTATCCAAAAAAATAAAGATTATTCCTATTTTAATACCCTTTAATCTAGAATAGACTTCCAAGGGCCTTTTGGGGGGCCCTTAAAAGAACCTTTTGTAGGGCATTACCCTAAGTTAAACAGCTCTTTTGCTAAAAAAAAAAAACACCACCACCTAAAAATATACATTACACAAAATAACAAACAAATTATTAAAAATAAAAAAATTATTCCTATTCTAATACCCATAAAAAAACACCCCAAAATAAAAAAAACCTAATCTAGAATAAACTACCAATGGGCCTTTTGTATGGCATTGCCCTAAAGATAGCAGCTCTTTTAGTGATTTTTTTTTTTACAAAGACCCACTAACATTACAAACCACAAAATAAAAAAACTATCTAAAAAAACCTAAGCTACCCATTGCCCTGAAAAGGGCATTTGTATGGCCATTGCCCTTAAAAGGGCTCTTTTTGAAGTTCCGCTTGAACGATCTTCATCCCGGAGTTGAAGTCCTGATCCAGGCGGTGAGAAGTCTTCATCCAGACGGCCTCTTCAATCTTCATCCCACGGCGAAGTCCTGATCCAAGCGGCGAGAAGTCTTCATCCAGGCGGCATCTTCTATCTTAATCCCGGAGGCGCGGAGCGGGTCCATCCTGAAGACATCCGGCGCGGAGCATCCTCTTCATAAGGTCACCGCCATACACTGAATCTTCAATGCAAGGGACGCGATTCAAGATGGCGTCCCTTGCATACCTATTGGCTGAAAAATTTGAATCAGTCAATAGGAATTAGGGCTGCTAAAAACCTATTGGCTGTTCAAATCAGCCAATAGGATTTAAGCAGCTCTCATTCCAATGGTGAGTGGTGAGGATGTCAGGGAGCGGCAGATTAGGGGTTAATATTTTTAAAGTGGCGGCGATATCGGGAGCAGAAGATTAGGGGTTAATAAATTTAATATAGTGTTTGCGATGCGGGAGGGGCTCGGTTTCGGGGTTAATAGGTAGTTTATGGGTGTTAGTGTAATTTTTAACACTTTAGTTATGAATTTTATGCTACAGCTTTGTAACGTAAAACTCATAACTACTGACTTTAGATGGCATTACAGATCTTGTCGTTTTAGGCTGTAATGCTCGCTTTTTAGCCAGAAGGCAAAACTCGTAATACCAGCGCTATGGGAATCCCATTAAAAAAAATGTCATTTTTACGAGTGCAGGACTGACGTTGCGTTGTAGGCTAAAAGGCTTGCGGTACAGCTATACCGACAAGACTTGTAATGGCTGCGTTAGGGAAAATGATGCGTTATGGGCCACAGCGCTGCTATTTGACTCATAATGCAAAACTCGTAATCTAGCTGAGAGACAATTAGGGTAATATGCAAAAAAAAGTTTAATTAAGTTATGCTATCAGAAATATATCAAATTCAACTTATATGTAAACAGGTATGTAAACAAATGTGTGACTACACACGAAGCCGCAGACAAAAACAAAGACACATGGGCCCCACACAACAACTTGAGCGTTACTTAGCAGGCTAAATAAATGCATATGGTGAACCATAAATAAATCAGCTTTAAGGAGTAAACAGTACACAGTTCAGCATGGAAATGCAGAGATGGAGCAGGCTGATGATTAAGGGTTAATGGTCAAATGAGCTTGATGCAAGCATATGAGGCACTTGGCCTTGATATTTCAAAAAGATGCCCAGTTCCGCAGTAAGAAAAGTCATAAACAGTTCAGCAGTTCAGCATGCATGTGCTAGTAAACAAAAGCTGTAATTGTAAAAGCAGGAAAGGAAGCGCTCAATATAACAGTCAGGGCCACCACCAGAAATTTTGGGGCCCCTGACTTAACCATTGATCAGGGCCCCCCCTCTCCTTTGACATGTGCAATTTTTGACCAAGTGACTAAAACGTATATGCACTTTATTCTTAAGTGTCTATGTAAACTTGGAAATGTTGTAAAGGTAGTAACATACAAACACACAGACACACTCATACACTGAAACACACACACACACACATAAGGATTGACATATAGACACTCTAGCAGACACGCAAAGAAACACACAAACACACTCAGACACAGACACCCAAACAGACACTCAGCACTTGTTTAAATTGACCTGACGAGTAATGAGGTAACTACAGTTTTGTAAAAAAAAGATGATTTAGAAAACAAAATATGGAGTTCTGATTATCTTTTTGTAAGGTAGTAAGGTCAAAATGTCATAAAAAGGTACAGACAATGGACACACACACACACAAACTTGCACATACACCCAAGGAAACACAGACAGAGACAGCCTCAGAAAACACACAAGGACATACACACACACACACACACACACACAGAGATACCCACAGAAAACACACAAAGACATACACACACACACACACACACAGAGACAGCCACATAAAACACATAAAAACATACATACACACACCCTCACTGAAACATCCACAGAAAACACACAAAGACCTACACAGACCCTCACAGAGACACCCACAGAAAACACACACCCTCACAGAGACATCCACAGAAAACACATACATACATACATACACACACACACACACACACACACCCTCACAGAGACATCCACAGAAAACACAGACATACACACCCACCCTCACAGAGGCATCTAGAGAAAATACTCAAAGACAAACATACACAAACCCTCACAGAGACACCCATAGAAAAAGCTCAAAGACATATGCACACACCCTCACAGACGTCCACAGAAAATGCACAGACATGCACACCCACCCTCACAGAGAGACCCACAGAAAGAAAATACATACACACTCATAGAGACACAAACCAAAGCACAGACACCAACAGAAACACTCACAGGAGGAAACATTTATGTACCTTGCATCTCCTAAATCAACAGTGTGTGACATGCCTGATAAAAAAAATTGCAGAAATTAAGAGATCACTTTTTAAAGAGTCATATTTGTAAATGTGCAAACAAAAATAATTCTGTGAATTTAAAATTGTACATTAATGATCTGGGTAGATGGCTATATGAAGAAAAGTACTTTTAAAAGGTTGACATATGTTTGTTTGATTTTTCCCTATTTTCCCCAACTAAGAGCACCACTTCAAATATAGTGTACAAATGTTCCGATCTGTGGATTTTGAAAATGCTGTACTCTATATGGTCTTGGTGGAACCATAAGCTGTGGTAGTCATACCATTAGATCTGGTTAAATGCAGAATTTAGGCTTGTTGGTATGTTTTTCAAAATTAAGTCAGCTGCCGTGTAAACTGAACAGTTTTAAGTTAACCTGTCTCCTTTTAAACACTGAGCAATCTTAGTCTGAGAGTATAACATGTTATGCAGATGTAAAAATCTTAGATAAAATGCCTCCTTGCATCTGGAAAGTCCTTGCATAAAGGGGCAGTAAACTGGAATGTTTTTTTTATATATATATATATATATATATATATATATATATATATATATATATATATATACATATCTGCCAAAAGGGCACCTACCATTTGTTTATTGAGGAGTAAACATTTCTGCATGGTTTTAAATATAGAATTTCTACAGTATTGTCAAATAATCATAAATGTACTGCTGCTAAAAAAATGTGTTTTTATGGACCCCTGGCCCCAACATACAACTATTACCACACTGAAGTTACAATCTGAAATTGCACAAAGAAATAAAAAACATTTGCTAAGTAAGTCCTACATCCTCTGCAAATGAAAGTGATCTGCCGTCTGGCTCAGGCACACACTGTACAAACAGAGTGCCAAGTCTGTCTCACACTGTGCATAGTGGTTTAGTGCACACTCAGAAATCCTCTCAAATGCTAATACTTTACTCCCTGTAATAACATTCCCCATGCTCAATTAGCAATCTGCTGTAGTACCCACTGGTGGCTGCCAAAATGTAAAAAAAAATAAAAAAAATTTTTTTAGTTCTTGCCTCATGGGGCCCCCCTGGCCCATTGGGCCCCTGACAGGAGTCACCCCTGTCACCCCCTGATGGCGGCCCTGATAACAGTTCCAAAAGTAGTGACCAGTGTGGGATATCCACATGAGCTCTAGCCAGGATGATAACAAGGCGGACCGCCATTGGCGAGACTGCCAACTCCACCGGTCACAAGATTCCAGGTATTCTACCTCTCCTATAGCTAGTCAGCAAGCGATTAACGGCTCACTTCACCTCCACACGATAAATCCCAGCTGAATGTAGTGGGGGCTCCCACAGGTCGGCCGCTGCACACCAGCGCGTCCTCTTGCACATTTCGCTCTGTTACACAGGCAGCAAGGAGCTTCTGCCGGGTCACTTTTTTTGTACTGTATACATATATCTGTATCTATCTATAGCTATCCCTATCTATATCTATCTATCTATCTGTCTATCTCTATCTATCTATCTGTATTTCTATCTATCTAGCTATCTATCTATATACATACATACATATATCTGAATCTATCTATAGCTATCCCTATCTCTATCTGTTTATCTATCTGTCTGTCTATCTATCTGTCTATCCATCCATATATATGTTCCTATTTGCCTATCTATCTGTCTATCTATCTATATACATATATCTATGTCTGTATCTATATATCCCTAGCCCTTTCTTACTATCTATATTCATCTATCTGTATCTATTTATATGTCAGCATTGTCTTTCTATCTGTATCTATCTATCTATCTATCTGTCTGTCTGTCTATCTGTATCTCTATCTATCTGAATCTCTATTTGTATCTCTACCTATCTATTTATATACATATATCTGTATCCATCTATAACTATCCCTATATCTATCTATCCATCCATCTAACCATTTATCAGTATCTATCTATATATCTATCTGTCTATCTGTATCTAAATCTGTATCTCTATCTATCTATCTATCTATCTATCTATCTGTATGCATATATCTATCTGTATCTATTTATAGATAGTACTGTCTATCTAATTCTATCTATATCCATCTATCTATCTGTATCTATCTACATATTAGCATCCTATCTATCTGTCTGTACCTATCGATCCGCTTTATATATACACCTTTATATCTGCCTTTATCTATCTCTCTATGTGTATCTATCTATGTCTATCTGTCTGTGTATTTATCTGTCTAGCTCTATCTATATCTATCTGTCTGTCCATCTATCTATCTGTATGTCTGTTTATCCATTCATCCATCTATATCTATCTGTCTGTCTGTCAGTCTGTATCTATTTGCAAACTTTCTATATGTCTGTACCTAGCCATTTCTAACTATCTATCTATATCCATCTATCTGTATCTATCTATATATCTATCAGCATAGTCTTTATCTATCTATTTATCTATCTGTCTAGCTCTTGCTATAGCTATCTATCTGTTTATCTCTCCTTCTATATCTATCTATCTATCTATCTATCTATCTATCTATCTATATATCTGTCTGTCTGATTAGCTCTATCTATCTGCATATCTGTTTATCCATCCTTCTATATCTATCTTTCTATATCTCTGTCTCTATCTGTATCTCTATCTTTATATCTGTATACATACATCTGTATCTATTTATAGCTAATCCTGTCTATCTATCATTCTATTTATCTATATCCATCTATCTATATATTAGCACGATAACTCTGTACCTATCTATCCACTTTATATATACACCTCTATATCTGCCCTTATCTATCTCTCTATGTGTATCTATCTATGTCTAGCTATCTTTTTATCTATCTATTTACCTATCTATCTACATCTATCTTCTATCTATATCTCTATCTACAAAGTCCAGAATACACACCCGGCAAGGTGTATATGATGTATCTGTTTCTATATATAGCTAGCCATTCCTATATATCTATATCCATCTATATGTATCTATATATATATATATATATATATATATATATATATATATATATATATATATATATATATATATATATATCAGCATACTCTATCTCTATATATCTATCTATCTATCTATCTATCTATCTGTCTGTCTATCTGTATGTTGGTCTATCCATCCATCCAACTCTCTCTCTCTCTCTCTCTCTCTATATATATATATATATATATATATATGAAAAGCACACCTTGAAGGTGTAGACAGAGAATATCACAGATCCATCAAGTGTTTAATGTAATGTGCCCCTCACTACACAGTACAGATCAGATGGGTGCAATTGCACTTTATTTAATCAGATGGGCATAATTAGTCTTTATTTGAAGCATGGGACTCTTTCCCCCTCTACATCACTGGTTACTTGAGTGCGGGGCTCTGCTTGGCATCTGTGAGCGTTTGGGAGCCTATGACCCGCACTGAGCTCAGTGAGCCTCAGGCTGAAGATACCACGGGAAAATCAGCACCTGCACCCAGCGCTCCCCTACCGGTCACCAGCCCCTGCACAGCCTCCCTGGTCCCAGTGCCCGAAGCACACACACATGAATGCTTAAGGGACCCGCTGGATACCCCAAACACCAACCAGCAGCTTAATACTGGTGCCTTTATACCTAGCTCTGTGATTAGTACATAAGTGACCCCCTTTTTCACCCTAGTTAGCCCCATTCACTCATCTCCTTTCCCTAAATCTGCTTAATTAGCCCAGAATGGCTGCACTGACTGAGAAGTAAAGCTCTCCATTAAGAATTATCCTGGGTTTTTATTCAGTAAGACAGGATGTAGCTCTCCAAATGCTACACAATATAACAGGAAATGAAAGTTGTTGTCTTTTTATCACTGAACTGAGATTTGATTTAAATTGTAGCTTCTGGAGTCCTGGGCTGTACACAGAAATTCTCAGGTCAAGTGCACTTCAGTGTCAGTGCTGGACATTGTAGTGAATATTATTTGCAGCACACAGCTAGGTTAAAAGTACATTGTGCTTAACTCTTTTCTACTATATGAACGGGTGTCGTTAAATCTTAAGAAAATATTCATGTCAAAATATTGTTACAAATATTAACGTATTTTTCTTGTTAATACAACTTAATAGCAGCAACTACACAACTGATGCTACTGAATTTTTGTTCAGTGGCTGATAATTCTATTGTTGGTGAGAGAAAACCCCCACAAGTAGAACAACAACAAAATATGTCGTTTTATGCAGAACAGCAAGATTCATTAAACATAGACTCTTGTTTTAGATAGAAGTAGAAAGAAAAGATAACAATATCCCATCAAATACCCATGCAGTCACCCTGCGTTGTAACCCTTTTGGCAGTCAACTAGTTAATGTATAGAATACATTGCGCATAGTGTACCTTATTTTTTTGTTTGCCCAAATCATAATCAGCAATTAGTAAATTCAGTGCCAATTATTTGTAAATAAATGAATATTTTATAGCAATGTAAAACTTGTTAGCACATCTTGTATTGTTTTAGTGTCCAAATGAAGATCATGAAGCTACTTTTTAATAAAGCTTAGAGTATATTTACTTGTTCTGCTTTGCTCTAGGATAGCTTTAAGGACCTATTGATATACTAACACTGTGTAGCATATTGCAGTGTTAGGTCAATGAAGCCTGTGGGATCTACTCCAGCCTTCCTAGGGGCAGTGGAAAACCACAATACAGGAACAAGAGACATACTATTTAATGCATGGGCACAGCAATACTTCATGTATTATCTAATATTTTCTTTTCAGTATTCAATAAGGTAATTGTATGTCAGCAAATAAAAACAACGTGTTTAATAAGTAATATATTTTGTTTTATTCACAGTGAATCTATTCAGATATTATTTTTAAAAATAAATTATATTAATATCTTCCAACTCATTGACATGAATTAAGAATCATTTTTCATTTAAAAGGTGCGATTATAAACTATTGCATATTTTCAATTAAATTATATAAATTATACATTCAAATTACAACGCTAATTGATCAGATCGGTAATAAATATATAATAAATACACCTGCGGATTGCCATTCGATTCAATAAAGACATATAAGAAGTTATAAATTAAATTATACAGTATAAATATTTACAAACAATATATACACATATTTATATATTTATATATATACGAACATTTTTACACGTGTTAAAAATGATATGTCCAGTTCAAAAAGTGATCACAAGTCAAGACACAAAGTCAGTGGGGGCTCATTTTCTATGTTGCTAAATGAGGACTTGTTTAGTTTCCTTGGGTCCTCTGGTGTCCACACTTTGGCAGTTCGGATAACGTTTTGATCTTTTAATTGCTTTTCATCAGTCCATGACAGAGAATGGCCTGTAAGAGGCGGTAGTCCGTAATCTGGGTCACTTGGGGAGGGTGATCCTATAAGCAAATAAAAAAGTGTTAGTTATAAGATTGTGCTATTATTCATAGTATCTGGTTATTACATTTACATTAACTCAACAGGTCCTGTATTACAATATCATAATCTAGTCTAGAAAGCATTGTCATTCAAGATGCTAATCCTGCACAATTTTGTAGGACTTTAGATTCAATTGCAGAAGAAAACTTTTTGCCTAAACATTACAGTCTATGGTAAAAGTCCTAATGTTATTTCTTAGAACCAATATAAATTATAGGCTCCTTCAGCTGCAATGGAACAATGGACAGTTTTTATCATATTATCTGTAAGAATTAAGTATATTTCAGACTGCAACATGGGAAGTTTCAGCCTATAACTACTTGTGATCTGCATAAACTAATACACAAATAGTTGCTATAACTAAGGGGCACTTGTATAACCCCTGACATGGGGTGGGTAGCTCTTGAGTAACAAGTCCCTACACAGATTCCTATAGTGCCATGAACTCACTTGTGACTCTGTGACAGATGATCACTTTCTTGGACTGGAGGGAGCTCTCGGTGTTGGGGTTCCTCGGGGGGAGGTCTGACTGCACCAGCTCGCTGAGGAAGTTGATGTAGCCGATGGCCAGGCGCAGGGTATCCACCTTGGAGAGTCTCTTCTCATAGGGTAAAGTGGGGATGTGAGACCTGAGTCCTTCAAATGCATCATTAATAGACTGCATCCTCCTGCGCTCCCTGACATTGGCCGCCTGCCTGAGCTGCTGCATCTCAGTATCAGACCGAATCCTCCTCCTCCTCTTCATTGCTCCAATCCCTCCCTTCATCCCAGGGGACAGATCGCAGGATTCCCCCTCACAGTCATAGGTGAAGCCCCCAGACGAGGAGGACGAGAAGGAGAAGTTCCCTGCATCGCAATAGTCATCTCCATGGATGATGCGACTGTCCTTGTAGTACTCCTGGATCTGACCCGTGAAGAAATCTACATCCTCCTCCAAGAAATCGTCTGCGTCCAGGTGGTCCCTGGAGGACTGGTCAGTGAAGAAATCTTCTTCGTCAAAGTAAGGGGAGGGGAAGGACTCCAGCCCTGTGAACTGCTCCAGCACTGTGTCCATGGTCCCTGGCCGGTCCCCCCCTTCTTGTGTGCTCTGGCTCCTGGCAGTGGTAGAACTTGCTGAAGGCTGCCACGCGAGGATACTTATAGGTACATCCACAGGCGCGTGCCATGAACCCCTGGCCAGAGCCAATCAGAGAGGCCGCTGCCCCCTCTGTGGTCCTACTAGCACCTTCGTGTGCTGCTGACCACGCCCCCTCTCATTCACACAGGTAGCTCTCAGCGGATTCCCAGCTGCTCTCCCCCTCCCACTGCAGAGAGGTGAAGAATGAAAACAACCAGCTCCCGTTTATGTGCTACACACAATGAGCACACTTAGAAGTCACAACTCACAATGCCACTAAAGTGTCAAAGAAAACACAAATGCATTGTGTGAGGCTTTAAACTTAGCAGGCAGAAGTGAGCCTCGGACAGCAGACTGCAGTACAATGTCATTACTGTGCATGGCCAGCAGTAGATTTCCATCTGCACAAGACATAGACCAGCCTGCATTGTATTCATTTAGTAAATGTCCCCATATTATTTATACTTTATACAAAAAGATATACAAATTAGAGCAACTAATA
The DNA here is from genome assembly GCF_027579735.1 of Bombina bombina. Taxonomy (NCBI): domain Eukaryota; kingdom Metazoa; phylum Chordata; class Amphibia; order Anura; family Bombinatoridae; genus Bombina; species Bombina bombina. The sequence goes on from NC_069503.1 coordinate 251,982,145, forward strand.
CATTAGGCTCTGAAATCAGCAGGGACTTTTTTTTAAATGAGTTTATTTATGAAGTCAATTAAAATAAACTAATGTGTAAATCAATGGGGTTACACATATATCCTGTATTATTTAGTTAAATGTCATATGTCGTTTTTTTTAACAAACTTCATTATACTAAACATTATTATTTTCTTAATACAAATATTTGTTATATGAATTCTAATATTTAATGACACAAATTCTAAGGAAATATATGACGACATGTTTAACATGTACAGGTAAAAATACAATATTCCTAACTAGTGACACACACACACTATATATATACACACACACACACACACATATATATATATATATACACACACACACACACACATATATATATATATATATATATATATATATATATATATACACACACACACACACACATATATATATATACACACACACACACACACACACACATATATATATATATATTTATATATATATATATTTATATATATATATATATATATATATATATATATATATGTGTGTGTGTGTGTGTGTGTGTGTGTGTGTGTGTGTATATATAGTGAGCAGGACTTTTGCAGCCTCAGACTCCCACAGAGGTTCTGGACACAAGATTCTTAGCTAGTACATGAACCTCACATATTTTCATATTTATGGCTAAATGAATGGCACATACTATTGTGTATTGGATACTAACAAGTCAGGTGCTTAACTGGCAAGAGATTAGTTTCATATACACTAATTGAGGGGTGCTCCTGTTTGTGGGATGCACTCATCTTTAGAGTGAAATACTTTGAGCAAAACTGACCTCAAATAAATGCGATGTCTGAGGTGCACCTTATTAACCTTTGTATGTCCTCTTATAGTCTTAAGAAATGTGAGATTAGTAAACAAGTGACCCTAATGAATGTCACTATTTTAACAGGACGGAGCAGATAAAAGCAGCCAGATCCTCATCAATCAACAAGCAGAGCTGTCTGGTCAATACTTGTGTGTCTGGAGCTTGGATGTGGTCAGCAGAGGCTGCTGTGACAATCAGGCGAATTATCTGGTGCTGACCTCTGGCCCTGTCAGACCTCCACAAGGTATCACCTATATTATTTGTCTCCAGTAGCCCAGTTAATTTACTGCTGTTACTTTCAGGTCAGTTCAACCAGCAATTGAGAGGTTAACTCAATTGACTTGTTTGTTGAGAATGCCACATCAAAAACACAGGAAATATTATTTTTTTCAACAAATAATGTATATCTTGAGAATAGAATGAAGAAAAATCCTCTTTGGGAAATCAAATTTGCTTGTCAGAAGGAGAAAGGGGTCAAACATTTCCAAACTAATTCAATCAATAATTTATACAAAATATTATTTATCTTTTGAACACACATTATTTATCAAATCTAGATATGACAGATAATAAAGGTGATGCACTTGTTAAACATCTGAGCCTGCAGTATAACCGTGTTACTAGTAACAGCCCTACAGAAGAAAAGTTTCATACAAGAAATAAAAACTAACGAATTACAACATAATCCGGTATAAAGGGACACTTGAATATCCTATTCACCCTGACACTTCACTGAAATATTAAATAATAATAAGAGTTTATATTATGTAATTAAGTAACAGCACTACATTTTCATTGAAACTTTTGTTATAACTGGATATTGTGAGTCAAGTGTGGATTTTATTGAAACATATAGAAACAATGAATTAGTTATACAGAACTTCTTTTAATTTGTCTGCTTGAAACTAACACTTTCTTTATTAATTTAATACTGTAGCACCAGTCAACCAGTTGTTTCATAGATTGTCTACAGTAAAGTAACTTAAAAATAAAAGTCTAAACTATGTATAATATTAAGCAGAATTATTTTTCATTCATAGCAATGGTATAACACTCACACACACACTCTCTCTTACACACACTTGCACCCACACACACTCACTCACACTGACACACTCAATCACACTCACTCACTTAGACACACACACACTCGCACTGAGACACACACACTCACACTGAAACACACACACTCACCCACACACACTCACTCACACTCACTCACTTAGACACACACACTCACTCACACTGAGACACACACACTCACACTCAGACACACAATCACTCACACTCACTTAGATACACACACTCGCACACACATACTCACACTCAGACACACATACTCACTCAGACACACACACACACAATGATTTAGCCGTATTCGGAAACTAATGGGTTAAGGGTAGGCGGCACATTACAATTAATTTGAGTATTTAGGCACAATTTCAAACGTTTCGCAATATTTATTCTGTATTTTTAGCTGTACTTTTCCATTATAATTTTTCAAGATCCGGTAAAAGTAAGAGAAATGCACCCCTGAGCTCAGATGTTCAGGAATAATTTATTGCATGGGTAAGGAATTTATGTTGTCAGTCATGTAGGTAGCATTAATATTTACACAACTCTGTAAGATGCCTTTTCCTTCTGAACAACATAAAGGGTAATATCCAATAAATGTATCACTCTATACCAAATGAAAATAAAGTAGGGCCCTGCTTTGAAGTCTAATATAATAAATTATAGCACCCTGTGATCTCTATCTGATTGGTATAGTGCAGTGCACGGGCAAGGTCAGATATGCAATGATTAATAGAGTGCAACTTTTTATACCATTTCCAGTAACAGAGGCTAGGAGGTATTAGCCTTCTGAATAACAGGCAGACAAAAATTAAAGGGATAGGAAAATCAAAATTAAACGTGAATTCTTTAAATTCACTTCTATTTTCAAATAAACTTTGTTCTCTTGGTATCCCTTGCTGAAAAAGAATACCCACATATTCTACACTAGTGAAAGCTAGCTGCTGACTGATTGGTGCCTGCACTAATGTGATTGGCTAACTAGATGTGTTAGCTTGCTGACAGCAGTGCAATGATGTTCCTTCAGCAAAGGAAAACAAGTGAATGAAGCAAAGTGAATAATAGAAGTAAATTTGAAAGATTTTTGAAATTGTATGTTCTATCCAAACCATGAAAAAAAATTGTGGGGTTTCCTGTCCCTTTAAGTACTAGGTTCAATAACAAAACATGAACTTTAATGAAGAAGAGCACATTACTAAGGTCACCCATTGTCTCCAGATGCTTCCCTTGGCTTCAATGACGTCACCAGCCTCTCCTTATGCAGCATATTTAAAGGGACATTAAACACTAAATACATTCTAGATAGAATGATGCATTCAAAGAAAAGATTAGTCCATGACTAACATGTAGATGTATTTTTTAAAGTTTCATTAGTTGTTTAAAAATTGACAAAATAAGTGTAAAGTTTTAGTGTCTATAAAACACTGGGAGCTGCCATGTTGTAACTTGTGTTACCTTCTCTGCTGTGGCCAATTAGGGACCGTTATAAATAGGTCACTAGAGTGTGCAGCCAATGGTTGTGCTGGATTTAACAGTGTTCTGCACTTCCATTTCTAACAGGAACTGAAAAGCTCACAATTTCAGAATTACAGGCAAAGAGGACAAAATAAATAATGAAAGTATATTGCAGAGTTGTTTATTATATACAATTTATCATTTTATATTACCATCTCAAAGTGTTTAAAGTCCCTTTAATAAACTTTCATTTTTTTACTGAATCAGCTGAGCGCAGATTAAAGCTGATGGAGTTTGTGAGGACAGAGACGTTAATTTTGGTAAATTATGCCCACTTGTTACAATCATAGATACAGTAGGTGTAATGGTTCTGCACAAAGGGGAACAGCCCCAGGATCTCAGGGAATTACTCATACAATGCTAACTAGTGCTCCAGAAATATTCTGGGGATTTGCTATTTCGAACAGTGCACTTCAAGTCAGTATGTGTAACTCATATTAACCAGCTTTGGATATAACACATATATCCATCTTGATATGGAAATCATTATAATAGACTCTGGTTTATGCTTCTCCATATTTTCCAAACTGCAGGACTCAAATACAATAATGCTCAGGTTAACTTGTAATAAGGACCGTCTTTGTAATTGTATCTGGTTATTTAAATATTTATACCCAGGTTTACCTTCATTCCTGTTATCAACTGGCAAATTATACGTAATTCCTGCTACCTAAACATCAATTAATGTATTCACATCTTGTGAATACAGTAATGTACAATAATGCCTGACACAGATGGTGATAGATAGATAGATGATAGATAGATGATAGATAGAGAGATAGATAGATGCATACAGAGAGATGGATAGATAGATGATAGATAGAGATATAGATAGATAGATGCATACAGAGATATGGATATATAGATAGAAAGAAAGAAAGAAAGATAGATAGACAGATAGATGATAGATATATAAAAATAGATAGATATAAAGATAGATTTAAAGATAGATAGATAGATAGATAGATAGATATATAGATAGATGATAGAGAGATAGATAGATGCATACAGAGAGATGGATATATAGATAGAAAGAAAGAAAGATAGATAGACAGATAGATGATAGATATATAAAAATAGATAGATATAAAGATAGATTTAAAGATTGATAGATAGATAGATAGATGATAGAAAGGTTCATATAATTAACAATGATGGTTTTAGCATCTTTTGTTGTAGACTAACCAGCATTTATGTGAATAGAAAAAAATGCTTCTTGCTGAAACCTTGCTCTCAACAGACAAATGGTTATTAATTCAACGCTATCAAAGAACTAAAATCTGTGCCATGAATGAGACAAGGGGCTGGAGTAGCTGCAATATGGCTGTATTTGTTGAGCACTAAGATCTATTCAGACAACAAAGACTTTACAAGCTGTGAGGTCTTAGAAACTGTCTTTTAGCCAATAAGTTAGTTCATAAATCTAATCGAATTGCTATAATTAAACGCATTGACATAAAAGTGTCTCACTAGCAGGGTCAGATGTGACAATTGTGTCATTAACGACACCACTTTCGTTTTAAACATCTAAGTGTAAATTGTTTTTATTAAAAGGTGACCAGAATATTTTTTTCCCCAATTCAGCAAGGGAGAGATCTTGTTTTGTTTGGTCTCCGGGGTCCAGAGTTTGGCTTCCAGTGAGAACTATAAATGTATTTGATACATAAATAAGGTCACAGATGTTTCCTATCTTGTTAATAAAACTTTTATGTATATGAATATCAGTAACTGTAAACTCAAGACGTGAAGTTCGACTAAGGTTCAATAAAATGAAAAATATTCTCCAATAACAATCGTATAGATTACTAAAGAGCGAATGAACTCAAGGGATTATTAGTGAATCTGCTGCAACTGATTTGTCACAGATCTAGGTCACTATGCACTTACCCAACTCACTTTATATTAACATTTTCATATCTCCATAGCGTGTTCCACTTTTTGTTGTTAGATTTATCAATGTAAATTCACAATTAATTGCAGAGTGCAGCACTTAGAAGGATTAGAGTGATTTTGTGCAGGGGCATACTAGTCTTTAGTCAGTTATGTTTATTTTGTCTTTTAAAAACTAACTTCTTATAGATTGTAGAAACCAACACATCACTGAAAAGCAGATTTACTAGCCACAGGCTAGCAGAGCTGGTGCAATTTAGTAGTTTTGTATTTAGTATAAACCAATATTTATACAAAACGAAATCATGCAGAAAATA
>NC_069503.1:251992784-252035284 GCF_027579735.1 Bombina bombina
TTGTGCCTGTTGTGTTAGTGTATGTGCACACTTGGGTAGTGTATGGGGAGAGGTGCTGTGCCTGTTGTGTTAGTGTATGTGCACACTTGTGGAGTGTATGGGGAGAGATGCTGTGCCTGTTGTGTTAGTGTATGTGCACACTTGGGGAGTGTATGGGGAGAGATGCTGTGCCTGTTGTGTTAGTGTATGTGCACACTTGGGGAGTGTATGGGGAGAGGTGCTGTGCCTGTTGTGTTAGTGTATGTGCACACTTGTGTAGTGTATGGGGAGAGGTGCTGTGCCTGTTGTGTTAGTGTATGTGCACACTTGTGTAGTGTATGGGGAGAGATGCTGTGCCTGTTGTGTTAGTGTATGTGCACACTTGGGGAGTGTAAGAGGAGAGGTTATGTGCCTGTTGTGTTAGTGTATGTGCACACTTGGGGAGTGTATGGGGAGAGGTGCTGTGCCTGTTGTGTTAGTGTATGTGCACACTTGGGGAGTGTATGGGGAGAGGTGCTGTGCCTGTTGTGTTAGTGTATGTGCACACTTGGGTAGTGTATGGGGAGAGGTGCTGTGCCTGTTGTGTTAGTGTATGTGCACACTTGGGGAGTGTAAGAGGAGAGGTTATGTGCCTGTTGTGTTAGTGTATGTGCACACTTGGGGAGTGTATGGGGAGAGGTGCTGTGCCTGTTGTGTTAGTGTATGTGCACACTTGGGGAGTGTATGGGGAGAGGTGCTGTGCCTGTTGTGTTTGTGTATGTGCACACTTGTGGAGTGCATGGGGAGAGGTGCTGTGCCTGTTGTGTTAGTGTATGTGCACACTTGGGGAGTGTAAGAGGAGAGGTTATGTGCCTGTTGTGTTAGTGTATGTGCACACTTGTGGAGTGCATGGGGAGAGGTGCTGTGCCTGTTGTGTTAGTGTATGTGCACACTTGGGGAGTGTATGAGGAAAGGTGCTGTGCCTGTTGTGTTAGTGTATGTGCACACTTGGGGAGTGTATGGGGAGAGGTGCTGTGCCTGTTGTGTTAGTGTATGTGCACACTTGGGGAGTGTATGGGGAGAGGTGCTGTGCCTGTTGTGTTTGTGTATGTGCACACTTGGGGAGTGTATGGGGAGAGGTGCTGTGCCTGTTGTGTTAGTGTATGTGCACACTTGGGGAGTGTATGGGGAGAGGTGCTGTGCCTGTTGTGTTAGTGTATGTGCACACTGGGGGAGTGTATGGGGAGAGGTGCTGTGCCTGTTGTGTTAGTGTATGTGCACACTTGGGGAGTGTATGGGGAGAAGTGCTGTGCCTGTTGTGTTAGTGTATGTGCACACTTGGGGAGCGTATGGGGAGAGGTGCTGTGCCTGTTGTGTTAGTGTATGTGCACACTTGGGTAGTGTATGTGGAGAGGTGCTGTGCCTGTTGTGTTAGTGTATGTGCACACTTGGGGAGTGTATGGAAAGAGGTGCTGTGCCTGTTGTGTTAGTGTATGTGCACACTTGGGGAGTGTATGGGGAAAGGTGCTGTGCCTGTTGTGTTAGTGTATGTGCACACTTGGGGAGCGTATGGGGAGAGGTGCTGTGCCTGTTGTGTTAGTGTATGTGCACACTTGGGGAGCGTATGGGGAGAGGTGCTGTGCCTGTTGTGTTAGTGTATGTGCACACTTGGGGAGTGTATGGGGAGAAGTGCTGTGCCTGTTGTGTTAGTGTATGTGCACACTTGGGGAGCGTATGGGGAGAGGTGCTGTGCATGATGTGTTAGTGTATGTGCACACTTGGGGAGCGTATGGGGGAGAGGTGCTGTGCATGTTGTGTTAGTGTATGTGCACACTTGGGGAGTGTATGGGGAGATGTGCTGTGCCTGTTGTGTTAGTGTATGTGCACACTTGGGGAGTGTATGGGGAGAGGTGCTGTGCCTGTTGTATTAGTGTATGTGCACACTTGGGGAGTGTATGGGGAGAGGTGCTGTGCCTGTTGTGTTAGTGTATGTGCACACTTGGGGAGTGTATGGGGAGAGGTGCTGTGCATGATGTGTTAGTGTATGTGCACACTTGGGGAGCGTATGGGGAGAGGTGCTGTGCATGTTGTGTTAGTGTATGTGCACACTTGGGGAGTGTATGGGGAGAGGTGCTGTGCCTGTTGTGTTAGTGTATGTGCACACTTGGGGAGCGTATGGGGAGAGGTGCTGTGCCTGTTGTGTTAGTGTATGTGCACACTTGGGGAGTGTATGGGGAGAGGTGCTGTGCATGTTGTGTTAGTGTATGTGCACACTTGGGGAGTGTATGGGGAGAGGTGCTGTGCCTGTTGTGTTTGTGTATGTGTACACTTGGGGAGTGTATGGGGAGAGGTGCTGTGCCTGTTGTGTTTGTGTATGTGCACACTTGGGTAGTGTATGGGGAGAGGTGCTGTGCCTGTTGTGTTAGTGTATGTGCACACTTGGGGAGCGTATGGGGAGAGGTGCTGTGCATGTTGTGTTAGTGTATGTGCACACTTGGGGAGTGTATGGGGAGAGGTGCTGTGCCTGTTGTGTTAGTGTATGTGCACACTTGGGGAGTGTATGGGGAGAGGTGCTGTGCATGTTGTGTTAGTGTATGTGCACACTTGGGGAGTGTATGGGGAGAGGTGCTGTGCCTGTTGTGTTAGTGTATGTGCACACTTGGGGAGTGTATGGGGAGAGGTGCTGTGCCTGTTGTGTTAGTGTATGTGCACACTTGGGGAGTGTATGGGGAGAGGTGCTGTGCCTGTTGTGTTTGTGTATGTGCACACTTGGGTAGTGTATGGGGAGAGGTGCTGTGCCTGTTTTGTTAGTGTATGTGCACACTTGGGGAGCGTATGGGGAGAGGTGCTGTGCATGTTGTGTTAGTGTATGTGCACACTTGGGGAGTGTATGGGGAGAGGTGCTGTGCCTGTTGTGTTTGTGTATGTGCACACTTGGGTAGTGTATGGGGAGAGGTGCTGTGCCTGTTGTGTTAGTGTATGTGCACACTTGGGGAGCGTATGGGGAGAGGTGCTGTGCATGTTGTGTTAGTGTATGTGCACACTTGGGGAGTGTATGGGGAGAGGTGCTGTGCCTGTTGTGTTAGTGTATGTGCACACTTGGGGAGTGTATGGGGAGAGGTGCTGTGCATGTTGTGTTAGTGTATGTGCACACTTGGGGAGTGTATGGGGAGAGGTGCTGTGCCTGTTGTGTTAGTGTATGTGCACACTTGGGGAGTGTATGGGGAGAGGTGCTGTGCATGTTGTGTTAGTGTATGTGCACACTTGGGGAGTGTATGGGGAGAGGTGCTGTGCCTGTTGTGTTAGTGTATGTGCACACTTGGGGGGTGTATGGGGAGAGGTGCTGTGCATGTTGTGTTAGTGTATGTGCACACTTGGGGAGTGTATGGGGAAAGGTGCTGTGCCTGTTGTGTTAGTGTATGTGCACACTTGGGGAGCGTATGGGGAGAGGTGCTGTGCATGTTGTGTTAGTGTATGTGCACACTTGGGGAGTGTATGGGGAGAGGTGCTGTGCCTGTTGTGTTAGTGTATGTGCACACTTGGGTAGTGTATGGATAGAGGTGCTGTGCCTGTTGTGTTAGTGTATGTGCACACTTGGGGAGAGTATGGGGAGAGGTGCTGTGCATGTTGTGTTAGTGTATGTGCACACTTGGGGAGTGTATGGGGAGAGGTGCTGTGCCTGTTGTGTTAGTGTATGTGCACACTTGGGGAGTGTATGGGGAGAGGTGCTGTGCATGTTGTGTTTTTTTTTTTATAATTTTTATTTATTGATTTAAAAGAGGGACAGGTTACACAAGTAAGTCGATCAGGTAATACAATGAAAGACGAACATATTTCGTGATTAGTGTTATATACAGCTACTTATAACTAAGAGAGAGTACAAAATGCTTTCACCGAGTTCTACAACCTAATCCAATAATACTTCTTGGAATAGAAATTGAGAAACCTGTGCCTCAAAACATTTTCTTCTTTTTGAACAAACAATAACCCAAAGCAAGTATAGTGTACAGAAAAAGGAATAATACAGAGAAAGAGAAAAGAAGAGCAAGGACTGGGAAAAGGAAGAAGGAAGGAGAGAGAAAGGAAAAAAAAAAAAAAAAAAAATTAAGGGAAAATTAGGTTGAATTCCCCCTCCCTCCCTCTCCAAGAGGCCGGGACCATCAAAGATTAAGTGATTACATCACTACTGATTTCCCCTCTCAATACGGCATTCTGAATCCATTCAGAGTGTTTGAAGGGAGCAATGAGACTTCTTTGAACTTCCAGCGTATTGGAGAGAATATATTCTCCCCATTTCCTGAAAAATTTGGCAATTTCTTTTTCAGAAGATATCTGCGTCTCGTATTGTTCATAAATTAATTTGGAGTCTAACATGTTCAGAAAGGAGGTGAGCATAGGGCTTCTATTAGATTTCCAGGAGGAAAAAATAATGTTTCTAGCGGTTAAGATTGCAAAATTAACAAATTTTATGTTTCCCGCCCTTTCATCGTATTGCCTTAAAAAGATGATTTCCTCTATCTTCAGAAAAATTTTAAGCTTTAGAGTTTTTTAAAGCCAAAATGAGACTTTTGCCCAAAACTGTTTAACTTTGGGGCATGCCCAGATGCAGTGGATCAAGTTGGCATTTAGGTAGTGACAGCGTGTACATTCATATCTTTGCGTATTATTCCACTTCCCTAGCTTCTCTGGGGTGATATAGGTCCTATTAATTAATCTAAGATGAGATTCACGCCAAGATAACAGAGGCGTCGCTGACCAAGCCCTATCAATACTTTCTTGAATTGTCTTAAGCTCCAATTGCGGGATGTCTAATGACCATCTCTCATGGAGCCGTTCCATGCCATAGACACCTTCTTTACTCAATAATAGATTATACCAATGAGATATAGAAGCTCTGCCAAGCTGACGGCGTGACAAAGCTTTAGTTAGAATTTCCCAATTTATGTAAAAATCTGCAAGTGCTATATTGTTGAGAAAATGCCTGATTTGAAAATAGCCGAACATATCGCGGTTAGGGAGATTATATTTTTCTTTTAAGGAGCCGAATGAATGAATAACTTGTCTATCTTCATCAATACATTGTGCAAAATAGACTAAGCCCCCTACCTTCCATCTCTTGAAAATTTCGGTATCAGAACCTGCGGGGAAGAGTGGGTTATTCTGGATTGGTAGATATCTAGAACACTGGAAATTGACACCAACCGCCGTGCATAATTTTTGCCAGGCTATAATAGGATTTCTAAGAGTGTACATCACTTTAAGTAAAGGAGGCCAATCTTTTTGCCTCATATTTATTAGGGCTTTTAGGCTATGCGGTTTAAGAAGGCCGGCTTCTGCATCCAGAGGCGTTTGCTGACCCATATCTAATAACCAATCTGGTACTATCTTCATCAAGCAGGCCAAATTATAATTATATATTGAGGGAAGGGCAAAGCCTGCGTTTTCCTTGGGTTGAGATAGTCTTTTTAACGACATTTTGTGCTTTGTTTTTCCCCATAAAAATCTCCTAAAAGCCGAATTTAACATGTTTATATCTCCTTTACGTAGGAACAGTGGGATATTCTGCATTATATACAGAAGTTTGGGAAGTGCGATCATTTTTATGAGATTTATTTTGGCAGCTAGTGTTAATGTAAATGATGTCCATCTAGAGATATCCTCTAGAATTTTCTTAATGACGCCATCGATATTAGCTCGATACCACTCTTCCGGGCAGTTTGTGACATTAATTCCTAGATATTTAACCATTTTAACCTCCTTAAAGGGCAAAGCCCCCAGAGAGTCTCTGGTCTTATTTAGCCACATAACCTCTGATTTATTATCATTTATTGTATAACCTGAGAATGAACCATATCGCTTCAATAAACTCAGTAATATAGGAATATTCTCCTTAGTATTGGAGAGGAATACAAGCAAATCATCTGCATAAAGGGAGATTTGAATGTCTGTCTCCCCAAGTCTAATCCCCTTAATGGTATTGCGTAATACTATAGCCAGTGGTTCAATGCAAAGATTGAAAAGTAGTGGAGAGAGTGGACACCCTTGTCGAGTGCCTCGCGCCAGTTGAAACCATTCTGTAGTCCTGCCATTCACAATTAGGGCAGATTTTGGATTCTGATATAGTGCTTGTATAAAAGACAGAAAGGCACCTCTCATACCAAACTGTTCCACTGTGGTAAATAAGTGATCCCAACCAATGGAATCAAAAGCCTTTTCGGCATCGAGAGCAATGATAACCTTGTCTTCCCTATCAGCCTCATATGATTTCTTCCTAATGTTATAATATTCTGTTGTTAATAATAGTTTCCTTAGATTTGAAAATAGGGATCTGCCCTTTAAGAAACCAGTTTGGTCTGGGTGGATGAGTTTATCCAGAATTTTTTCTAGCTGCCAAGATACTTGTTAATAGTTTATAATCGGCATTGAGCAGGGATATAGGGCGATATGAATCTAGTTTTTCTGCATCCTTGCCCTTCTTTAAAATTAGCACTATTAGGGAGGCACTGAAATTACCCGAGATAGGATGTCCTTGCAGGTAATATGCATTATATAGATCACATAAAGGTTCCGTTATTTGCTGTGTGAGTATTTTGTAAAATGCTGCCGGAAAAGTGTCCGGCCCTGAGGCCTTATTTAACTTGCTACTTTTAATTGCCTGAGTGACTTCATCTTTATTAATTGGTTCGCACAGTGATTTGCTTGCTTCCTCATCCAATGTCGGGAGCCTGCATGTATCCCAAAAAGCTTTTTTATTATCCACATTGATTTCCTTAGATAAAAAAATTTGGGTATAATATTCTAAAAAGTTTTTGCTTATGTCCTTAGACTGTGTTAAGCGACTGCCATTGACTGATATTGCAGATATGGAATTAGAACCCCGATTTTGTTTGACTAAATTAGCTAAATTTTTACCAATCTTTCCTCCAAACTTATATAACCTTGCATTAGACCTGACCACCGTGTAGGCAGCTTTTTGTTGGAGGAATATGTCTCTTTCTTTTTTTACTTTAGCATAGTTCTGCCAATTAGATGGCGAAGCTGTATGTAAATATGTGTTATATGCATTTGATAACTGATTTGTTAATTGTCCCTCCCGGAGCTGGGTTTTTTTTCCATAACTTATGTAAATATGCCTTTATTTCACCGCGTAGTACCGCCTTCGAGGCTTCCCAGTATGTCTCAGGGCTTTTAACCTAATTCTTATTCAAGCATTCATACTTTTTCCAGGCCTCTATTAACCAATTCTGAAATTTAAGATTTGAGTATAAGTGTTTTGGGAAAGGGTATGTGGGGCTATTTCTACTCGCAGAACCTATTGATAAAGATAGAGAAATTGGAGCATGGTCTGATATAATGATTGAACTTATATCTGCCTCAGCAATCCCAACAAGCCTTTCATTTATTAATATATAATCTATCCGTGATAATGATTTATATGTGTTAGATTTGCATGTATACGCTTTTGACTCTGGATTCTGAATCCTCCACACATCCTTTAGGTTTAACGTGTTTCTAAATTTTCGAAAACGAGTGATATTACATTTCTCTCGACCTAGATCTCTCACTTTGAACGGCCATCTGTCTAATGGAAGTTGAGCGACTAGGTTGAAATCTCCTGCCACTATCAGATTGCTTTCTATATATGGTGTCAATTTAGTTTTTATTTTTTCCCAAAAATCTGGGCTTTGATTGTTAGGTCCATAAATGCTGTGCATGTTGTATTAGTGTATGTGCACACTTGGGGAGTGTATGGGGAGAGGTGCTGTGCCTGTTGTGTTAGTGTATGTGCACACTTGGGGAGTGTATGGGGAGAGGTGCTGTGCATGTTGTGTTAGTGTATGTGCACACTTGGGGAGTGTATGGGGAGAGGTGCTGTGCCTGTTGTGTTAGTGTATGTGCACACTTGGGGAGTGTATGGGGAGAGGTGCTGTGCCTGTTGTGTTAGTGTATGTGCACACTTGGGGAGTGTATGGGGAGAGGTGCTGTGCCTGTTGTGTTAGTGTATGTGCACACTTGGGGAGCGTATGGGGAGAGGTGCTGTGCCTGTTGTGTTAGTGTATGTGCACACTTGGGGAGCGTATGGGGAGAGGTGCTGTGCATGTTGTGTTAGTGTATGTGCACACTTGGGGAGTGTATGAGGAGAGGTGCTGTGCCTGTTGTGTTAGTGTATGTGCACACTTGGGGAGCGTATGGGGAGAGGTGCTGTGCATGTTGTGTTAGTGTAGGGGCAGATATGTCAGGCACACACTTTGGGAGAATATGGAAAAGGGTTTTGCATGTTGTGTTATTGTAGGGGCAAATATGTCATACACACACTTGGGGAGTATATGGGGAAATGTCTGCCATAAACCCATCAGGGAAGTTTAAGGGGAGGTGTACTCTGCATTTTGTGTTATTATATGGTAGATATGTAATACACAGACTTGGGGAGTGTATGGGCAGATGTGCTCTGCACGTTGAGGTTGTGTATTTACAGATATATCATGCACACACTTAGGAATAGTATGGAGAGAGGGGCTGTGCATTTTGTGTTAGTGTATGGGCAGATATGTTTTGCACACACTTGAGGAGAGTATGGAGAGGGGGGCTCTGCTTGTTGAGTTAGTATATGGGCAGATATGTCATGCACTCAGTTTAGGAGAGTACAGAGAGGGGGGCTCTGCTTGTGTGCTCTGCACACACTTGAGGAGAGTATGGGGAGGGGCTTTGCATGTTGATTTAGTGTATGGGCAGATATGGCATGTACACACTTGAGGAGAGTATGGAGAGGGGGGCTCTGCTTTTGAGTTAGTATATGGACAGATATGTTTTGCACACACTTGAGGAGAGTACAGAGAGGGGGGCTCTGCTTGTTGAGTTAGTGTATGGACAGATATGTCATGCACTCACTTCAGCAGAGTATGGAGAGGGGGGCTCTGCTTGTTGAGTAAGTCAAGTTGTTGGCAAATTCTGTACTACCTACCTTATATTACAGATATGTCATGTACACACTTGAGGAGAGTACAGAGAGGGGGCTCTGCTTGTTGAGTTAGTGTATGGACAGATATGGCATGTACACACTTGAGGAGAGTACAGAGAGGGGGGCTCTGCTTGTTGAGTTAGTGTATGGACAGATATGTCATGCACTCACTTCAGCAGAGTATGGAGAGGGGGGCTCTGCTTGTTGAGTAAGTCAAGTTGTTGGCAAATTCTGTACTACCTACCTTATATTACAGATATGTCATGTACACACTTGAGGAGAGTACAGAGAGGGGGCTCTGCTTGTTGAGTTAGTGTATGGACAGATATGGCATGTACACACTTGAGGAGAGTACAGAGAGGGGGGCTCTGCTTGTTGAGTTAGTGTATGGACACATATGTCATGCACTCACTTCAGCAGAGTATGGCGATGGGGGCTCTGCTTGTTGAGTAAGTGTATGGACAGATATGTCATGTGCACACTTGAGGATAGTATGGAGAGGGGGTCTCTGCTTGTTGTGTTATGTGTATGGGCAGATATGTCATGCACTCACATGGGTAGCGCATGTGGAGAGGTTCTGTGCACATAAGCGTTGTGTATGGGCAGATATTCCAAACAGAGTCTGGGGAAGTGTATTGATGAGAGTACCCAGCACACTCCGGGTAATTAAATCTTATGATATTGCCCTGCAAATTTTGTGGATCTATAGGGGCAGAAATTAACCTGCCTTTTACTTTGGAATCTGTGTTGGTAAAAATCCATCTACAGTCTTCGAGAGTGAATGGATGGAAA
Source organism: Bombina bombina (assembly GCF_027579735.1). Classification (NCBI taxonomy): domain Eukaryota; kingdom Metazoa; phylum Chordata; class Amphibia; order Anura; family Bombinatoridae; genus Bombina; species Bombina bombina. The sequence goes on from NC_069503.1 coordinate 252,002,494, forward strand.
TTACCCTGTAAGGTGTGAAGATGCATATAGTGAGAATAAACCATGTAAGCTCTGATGACTGGCTATGGAGTATCAAACGTAAGGATGTAAGGAGATATAATTCTCTTTGCACATATAGATTTAAAAAATAAAAATAAAGAATATATAAAAGAAAAAGACTATTTCACACGTGAGGAGAAAATAACCTGCAAACCTTTTTTTTTTTTTTTTGCTAGGGAGGTGATGCTCGTGACTATGTATAGGATTAAATCATCATGCATACTAGCTTACATTGGCGTCCACAGACATTTTTTCAGGGGGGGCAAAAAAACCCAAAAAACTTCCTAAAGCATAATAATAGTGGCAACACGTGAAGCAGACAGTGTTGCTTGTTGTACGCATGCACTGCACATAATTTTAAACATGGTAGTTCATTGGTGTCAAAAGACAGGGCTTGAGAAATATGATACGAAAACTAGGACTGGAATATGATGAGAAAACATTTTATTTACATATATTTATGGACAAAAACGAGAAAGTCTGACACTCTCTTGCAAGCACACAGCTAGACTAAAAGAAAAAACATAATTTATGTAAGAATTTACCTGATAAATTCATTTCTTTCATATTGGTAAGAGTCCATGAGCTAGTGACGTATGGGATATACAATCCTACCAGGAGGGTCAAAGTTTCCCAAACCTCAAAATGCCTATAAATACACCCCTCACCACACCCACAATTCAGTTTAACGAATAGCCAAGAAGTGGGGTAATAAAGAAAGGAGTAAAAAGCATCAATAAAGGAATTTGGAAATAATTGTGCTTTATACAAAAAAATCATAGCCACCATAAAAAGGGTGGGCCTCATGGACTCTTGCCAATATGAAAGAAATTAATTTATCAGGTAAATTCTTACATAAATTATGTTTTCTTTCATGTAATTGGCAAGAGTCCATGAGCTAGTGACGTATGGGATATCAATACCCAAGATGTGGAACTCCACTAAAGAGTCACTAGAGAGGGAGGGATAAAAATAAACAACAGCCATTTCTCGCTGAAAAAATAATCCACAACCCAAAATATAAGTTATTCTCATGATGAAAAGAAAAACTTAAAACATCAGCAGAAGAATCAAACTGAAACAGTTGCCTGAAGAACTTTTCTACCAAAAACTGCTTCTGAAGAAGCAAATACATCAAAATGGTAGAATTTAGTAAATGTATGCAAAGAGGACCAAGTTGCTGCTTTGCAAATCTGATCAACTGAAGCTTCATTCTTAAAAGCCCACGAAGTGGAGACTGATCTAGTAGAATGAGCTGTAATTCTCTGAGGCGGGGCCTGACCCGACTCCAAATAAGCTTGATGAATCAAAAGCTTTAACCAAAAAGACAAGGAAATAGCAGAGGTCTTCTGACCTTTCCTAGGACCAGAAAATATAACAAATAGACTAGAAGTCTTCCTGAAATTTTTAGTAGCTTCAACATAATATTTCAAAGCTCTCATCACATCCAAAGAATGTAAGGATCTTTCCAAAGAATTCTTAGGATTAGGACACAAGGAAGGGACAACAATTTCTCTACTAATGTTGTTAGAATTCACAACTTTAGGCAAACATGTTAATGAAGTCCACAAAACCGCCTTATTCTGATGAAAAATCAGAAAAGGAGATTCACAAGAAAGAGCAGATAGCTCAAAAACTCTTCTAGCAGAAGAGATGGCCAAAAGGAACAACACTTTCCAAAAAAGTAGTTTAATGTCCAAAGAATGCAAAGGCTCAAACGGAGGGGCCTGTAACGCCTTCAAAACCAAATTAAGACTCCAAGGAGGAGAAATTGATTTAATGACAGGCTTAATACGAACTAAAGCCTGTATAAAACAGTGAATATCAGGAAGTTTAGCAATCTTTCTGTGAAATAAAACAGAAAGAGCAGAGATTTGTCCCTTCAAGGAACTTGCAGACAAACCCTTATCCAAACCATCCTGAAGAAACTGTAGAATTCTAGGAATTCTAAAAGAATGCCAAGAGAATTTATGAGAAGAACACCAGGAAATGTAGGTCTTCCAAACTCGATAATAAATCTTCCTAGAGACAGATTTCCGAGCTTGTAACATAGGATTAATCACTGAGTCAGAGAAACCTCTATGACTTAGCACTAAGCGTTCAATTTCCATACCTTCAAATTTAATAATTTCAGATCCTGATGGAAAACGGACCTTGAGACAGAAGGTCCGGCCTTAACGGAAGGGGCCAAGATTGGAAACTGGACATCCGAACAAGATCTGCATACCAAAACCTGTGTGGCCATGCTGGAGCCACCAACAACACAAACGATTGTTCCATGATGATTTTGGATATCACTCTTGGAAGAAGAACTAGAGGCGGGAAAATGTAAGCAGGATGATAACACCAAGGAAGTGTCAGCGCATCCACTGCTTCCGCCTGAACATCCCTGGACCTGGACAGGTATCTGGGAAGTTTCTTGTTTAGATGAGAGGCCATGAGATCTATCTCTGGAAGACCCCACATCTGAACAATCTGAGAAAACACATCTGGATGGAGAGACCACTCCCCTGGATGTAAAGTCTGACGGCTGAGATAATCCGCCTCCCAATTGTCTACACCTGGGATATGCACCGCAAAGATTAGACAGGAGCTGGATTCTGCCCAAGCAAGTATCAGAGATACTTCCTTCATAGCTTGGGGACTGTGAGTCCCACCCTGATGATTGACATATGCCACAGTTGTGATATTGTCTGTCTGAAAGCAAATGAACGGTTCTCTCTTCAACAGAGGCCAAAACTTAAGAGCTCTGAGAATGGCACAGAGTTCTAAAATATTGATTGGTAATCTCGCCTCTTAAGATTTCCAAACCCCTTGTGCTGTCAGAGATCCCCAAACAGCTCCCCAACCTGAAAGACTTGCGTCTGTAGTGATCACAGTCCAGGTTGGCCGAACAAAGGAAGCCTCTTGAACTAAATGCTGTTGATTTAACCACCACACCAGAGAGTGTCGAACATTGGGATTTAAGAATATTAACTGTGATATCTTTGTATAATCCCTGCACCATTGATTCAGCATACAAAGCTGGAGAGGTCTCATGTGAAAATGAGCAAAAGGAATCGCGTCCGATGCTGCAGTCATGAGGCCTAAAACTTCCTTGCACATAGCCACTGAAGGAAATGACTGAGACTGAAGGTGCCGACAGGCTGCAACCAATTTCAAACGTCTCTTGTCTGTTAGAGAAAGAGTCATAGACACTGAATCTATCTGGAAACCTAAAAAGGTGACCCTTGTCTGAGGAATCAAGAAACTTTTTGGTAAATTGATCCTCCAACCATATCTTTGAAGAAACAACACTAGTTGATTTGTGTGAGATTCTGCAGAATGTAAAGACTGAGCTAGTACCAAGATATCATCCAAATAAGGAAACACTGCAATACCCTTCTCTCTGATTACAGGGAGTAGGGCACCTAGAACCTTTGAAAAGATTTTTGGAGCTGTTGATAGGCCAAATGGAAGAGCAACAAATTGGTAATGCTTGTCTAGAAAAGAGAATTTTTAGGAACTGATAATGTTCTGGATGAATCGGAATATGAAGGTATGCATCCTGCAAGTCTATTGTAGACATATAATGTCCTTGCTGAACAAAAGGCAGAATAGTCCTTATAGTCACCATCTTGAAAGTTGGTACTCTTACATAACGATTCAAAATTTTCAGATCCAGAACTGGTCTGAATGAATTTTCCTTCTTTGGGACAATGAATAGATTTGAATAAAACTCCAGACCTTGTTCCTGAAAAGAACCGGCATGATTACCCCTGAAGACTCCAGGAAAGCCTGAGCTTTTACTGGATTTGCTGGGATACGTGAGAGAAAAAATCTTCTCACAGGAGGTCTTACTCTGAATCCTATTCGATACCCTTGAGAGACAATGCTCTGAATCCATTGATTTTGGACAGAATTTATAAAAAAATCCTTGAAAAACCTTAATCTGCCCCCTACCAGCTGAGCTGGAATGAGGGCCGCACCTTCATGCGGACTTAGGGGCTGACTTTGGTTTTTTAAAAGGCTTGGATTTATTCCAATTTGAGGAAGGCTTCCAATTGGAAACAGATTCCTTGGGGGAAGGATTAGATTTTTGTTCCTTATTTTGACCAAAGGAACGAAAACCGTAAGAAGCCTTAGATTTACCCTTAGGTTTTTTATCCTGAGGCAGAAAAACCCCCTTTTCTCCAGTAACAGTTGAAATAATAGAATCCAACTGAGAACCAAATAAATTATTACCTTGGAAAGAAAGAGATAATAGTCTAGACTTAGATGTCATATCAGCATTCCAAGATTTAAGCCACAAAGCTCTTCTAGCTAAAATAGGTAAAGACATGGATCTAACATCAATTTTGATAATATCAAAAATGGCATCACAAATAAAATGATTAGCATGTTGCAGTAAACGAACAATGCTAGATATGTCAGAATCCAATTCTTGTTGCGCTAAATTCTCCAACCAAAAAGTTGATGCAGCCGTAACATCAGTTAAAGAAATTGCAGGCCTGAGAAGATGACCTGAATATAAATAGGCTTTCCTTAGATAGGATTCAAGTTTCCTATCTAAAGGATCTTTAAAAGAAGTACTATTTTCCATAGGAATAGTGGTACGTTTAGCAAGAGTAGAAATAGCCCCATCAACTTTGGGGATCTTTTCCCAAAACTCTATAGAAATTGCTGGTAAAGGATACAATTTTTTAAACCTTGAAGAAGGAATAAAAGGAGTACCTGGCTTATTCCATTCCTTAGAAATCATATCAGAAATAGCATCAGGAATAGGAAAAACCTCTGGAGTAACCACAGGAGGTTTAAAAACAGCATTTAAACGCTTACTAGTCTCAATGTCAAGAGGACTAGCTTCCTCAATATCCAAAGTAATTAACACTTCTTTTAACAAAGAACAAATATACTCTATTTTAAACAAATAAGTAGATTTGTCAGTGTCAATATCTGAGGAGGGATCTTCTGAATCAGATAGATCCTCATCAGATGAGGATAAATCATTATGTTGTCGGTCATTTGAAATTTCATCAACTTTATGAGAAGTTTTAAAAGACCTTTTACGTTTATTAGAAGGCGGAAATGCAGACAAAGCCTTCTGAATAGAATCAGTAACAAATTCTTTAAAATTCATAGGTTTATCATGTACATTAGAAGTTGAAGGCACTGCAACTGGCAATGTACTATTGCTGATGGATACATTCTCTGCATGTAAAAGTTTATCATGACACCTATTACAAATGACATTCAGAGATATAATTTCCACAATCTTACAACAAATGCACTTAGCTTTGGTAGAACCGATGTCAGGCAGCAAAGTTCCAACAGATACTTCTGAGGCAGGATCAGATTGAGACATCTTACAAAATGTAAAAGAAAAAACAACATATAAAGCAAAATTATCGATTTCCTTATATGACAGTTTCAGGAATGGGAAAAAATGCAAACAGCATAGCCCTCTGACATAGAAAAAGGCAAGAGGTAAACAGCAATGGGGTATAAAAATAATGAAAAATTTGTCGGCAAGTATGACGCACAACGTAAGAGAAAATTTTTTGGCGCCAATAATATCTGAAAATGACATACTTGCGTCACTAACGACACAACCGTGTGTAAGGCTTCTGCGTCAACTACGACGCCGGAAGTGACGAACTTGCATCAACGGACGTACTTTTCGCACCAAAAAATTCTCGTGCCAAGAATGACACAATAAAGTCTAACATTTGGCACACCCGCGGGCCTAATGCTGCCTGCAATTTGTAAGTAAAAAGTAGTCAATTTGAAAAAATACTAAACCCCAGGTAAGAAAAAAATATTTCTTAATATGTTTTATTTCCCAAATATGAAACTGACAGTCTGCACAAGGAAATACATGAACCTGACTCATGGCAAATATAAGTACAATACATATATTTAGAACTTTATATAAATGTATAAAGTGCCAGACCATAGCTGGGGTGTCTTAAGTAATAAAAAACATACTAACCAAAAGACACCCATCCACATATAGCAGATAGCCAAACCAGTACTGAAACAGTTATCAGTAGAGGTAATGAGAGTATATTGTTGATCTGAAAAGGGAGGTAGGAGATGAATCTCTACGACCGATAACAGAGAACCTATGAAATAGAGCCCTGTTAGGTAAATCATTGCATTGAATAGGTGATACTCCATTCACATCCCTCTGACATTCGCTGTACTCTGAGAGGAATCGGGCTTCAACAATGCTGAGAAGCGCATATCAACGTAGAAATCTTAGCACAAACTTACTTCACCGCCTCCATAGGAGGCAAAGTTTGTAAAACTGAATTGTGGGTGTGGTGAGGGGTGTATTTATAGGCATTTTGAGGTTTGGGAAACTTTGCCCCTCCTGGTAGGATTGTATATCCCATACGTCACTAGCTCATGGACTCTTGCCAATTACATGAAAGAAATGGAAGAGTTACAATGTTTAGCCAAATGGTGATAGTCCCAGGGCCACGTCAAGGTCTCTTCCTCCCTGGGTCCCTAACCTACAACCACATAATACATGCTTTGAATCAAACACACTAAGATACATTAATTAAATAATATTTGTTTACTAAAATAGTAGAAATGTTTTGCCAGCTATAGGTGAAAGTAATAGTAATTAGATCAAATACATGCTATTTCATTCCTTTTCATGCCCCTGCAGTCCCATTTGTGCAAAATATACATTTAAAGGAGACATCAGCTCAGCTGTATGCTCTAATGAGAGATCAGGTCAGATATATGGCCCCACAGCCTAAATTAGATATTTGGACAGATGTATGGTCTCAACAGACCCCTTTATTGCTTATATATGCCCAGATAAGACCTAATATTAATTGTTTAAATCTTGCAGGCTGCCACTTTATGCCAGCTCTGTGCCCAATGAGACCTGAGATCAGATGCATAGTTTCTGTGGACTCATCATGCCACCTATATACCAAAAATTGAGTTCAGATCAGAGGCATAACCCCTGAATATTCTTTATACCCAAATTACATTTTATATCATGTACACCGTCCCTGTAGCCCCCAGCATCCTCTTACTCTACTCAATCAGTCAGACCCAGGAGTCTAAGGCACACAGGTAAATGTAATGGTTCCTTTAAAATAAAACCCAAATACACATTCTTTCCCACATAAACAAATGCACACTATTTCTCACATGAACAAACTCACACTCTTTCTCACACACACTGTCACAAACACACTCTTTATTTCACACACAAATCACACTTTCTTTGATGCACAAATGCATAAACTCTCACTCTGATACACACTCACACTCTTTCTGGCATACACACAAACAAACTCACACTCTTGCTCACACACACATAGGAACAAACCCACACTCTTGCTCACACACACATAGGAACAAACCCACACCCTTGCTCACACACAGGAACAAAAATATATATATATAAAAGTATATATAAAAATTGGATGCGCCAAAAGTACTGCACCTGTAATATGAGAAACTCTATATTCGTACAAGTGAAGTACTCTCAAAATAATACTCAATCGTGTATAAAAGTGATGGCTAATACCTCGTGATATGAACCTAAATCAGGTGTGAAATGCTGCTAACTCAGCTAACTGGTATAGCCATGTATCAAAAATATACAATGCAAAAAAACCTGATTTTAGGTGCAAAAACTCTTGTAACTATACAATCCAAGTCTGCTAAGAAGCAGAGCGTGCAATCAATATCCTGGTGCCCAATAAGTGGGAATAAAAAATATAATAAAATATGAAAAAATATGGAACGGTGTAAAAGCCGGAACAGAACGGAACAGGCCGGAACAGGCCTTTTATAAAGGAAATTGATTTAAAATAAAATGGGATATGTTAGAGACTCTTGAGAACAAATTTAAGAACAAGAATATTTGTGATATAATAATTATTTAACCCTTTAACTACCAAAATAGTGTCCGGAACCAAACATAACAGCCCGGAACAGCACCTTCCCAGAAAACCAGATACACCAAATTCACAAGTCACATGTGACTAAATGTAATAAGTGTAATCAGCCACAAACCATCCACAGAAACCACGTTCCAATACCCGTTCCGGCCTGTAAAACGCTTTTTTATAAAAAGTGACGGAACAGCACCTACCCAGCAAAATATACAGACCAAATTCACCAGCCACACATAACTAGATGTGGTAAGTGTAACCAACCACAAACCATCCACAGAAACCACGATCCAATACCCGTTCCGGCCTGTAAAACGCTTTTTCATGAAAAGTGACGGAACGGCACCTTACCAGCAAACCAGATACACCAAATTCACCAGTCACACATGACTAAATGTTATAAGTGTAATCAGCCACAAACCATCCACAGAAAGCACATTATGATATCTGTTCCGGCCTTTAATACACTTTTTTATAAAAAGTGACGGAACGGCACCTTCCCAGCAAAATATACAGACCAAATTCACCAGCCACACATAACTAGATGTGATAAGTGTAATCAACCACAAACTATCCACATAAACCACGTTCCAATACCCGTTCCGGCCTGTAAAACGCTTTTTCATGAAAAGTGACGGAACGGCACCTTACCAGCAAACCAGATACACCAAATTCACCAGTTACACATAACTAAATGTTATAAGTGTAATCAGCCACAAACCATCCACAGAAACCACATTATGATATCTGTTCCGGCCTTTAATACACTTTTTTATAAAAAGTGACGGAACGGCACCTTCCCAGCAAAATATAGAGACCAAATTCACCAGCCACACATAACTAGATGTGATAAGTGTAATCAACCACAAACCATCCCCAGAAACCACGTTCCAATACCCGTTCCGGCCTGTAAAACGCTTTTTCATGAAAAGTGACGGAACAGCACATTACCAGCAAACCAGATACACCAAATTTACCAGTCACACATGAGTAAATCTTATAAGTGTAATCAGCCACAAACCATCCACAGAAACCACGTTCCAATACCCGTTCCGGCTTGTAAAACACTTTTTCATGAAAAGTGACGGAACAGCACCTTACCAGCAAACCAGATACACCAAATTCACCAGTCACACATGACTAAATGTTATAAGTGTAATCAGCCACAAACCATCCACAGAAACCACATTATGATATCTGTTCCGGCCTTTAATACACTTTATTATAGAAAGTGACGGAACGGCATCTACCCAGCAAAATATACAGACCAAATTCAGCAGCCACACATAACTAGATGTGGTAAGTGTAATCAACCACAAACCATCCACAGAAACCACGTTCCAATACCCGTTCCGGCTTGTAAAACACTTTTTCATGAAAAGTGACGGAACAGCACCTTACCAGCAAACCAGATACACCAAATTCACCAGTTACACATAACTAAATGTTATGAGTGTAATCAGCCACAAACCATGCACAGAAACCACATTATGATATCTGTTCCGGCCTTTAATACACTTTTTTATAAAAAGTGACGGAACGGCACCTTCCCAGCAAAATATACAGACCAAATTCACTAGCCACACATAACTAGATGTGATAAGTGTAATCAACCACAAATCATCCACAGAAACCACGTTCCAATACCCGTTCCGGCCTGTAAAATGCTTTTTCATGAAAAGTGAGGGAACGGCACCTTACCAGCAAACCAGATACACCAAATTCACCAGTCACACATGACTAAATGTTATAAGTGTAATCAGCCACAAACCATCCACAGAAACCACATTATAATATCTGTTCCGGCCGTTAATACACTTTTTTTTATAAAAAGCGATGGAACGGCACCTTCCCAGCAAAATAAACAGACCAAATTCACCAGCTACACATAACTAGATGTGATAAGTGTAATCAACCACAAACCATCCACAGAAACCCCGTTCCAAAACCTGTTCCGGCCTGTAAAACGCTTTTTCATGAAAAATGACAGAACGGCGCCTTACCAGCAAACCAGATACACCAAATTCACCAGTCACACATAACTAAATGTTATAAGTGTAATCAGCCACAAACCATCCACAGAAACCACATTATAATATCTGTTCCGGCCTTTAATACACTTTTTTATAAAAAGTGACGGAACGGCACCTTTCCAGCAAAATATACAGACAAAATTCACCAGACACACATAACTAGATGTGATAAGTGTAATCAACCACAAACCATCCACAGAAACCACGTTCCAATACCCGTTCCAGCCTGTAAAACGCTTTTTCATGAAAAGTGACGGAACGGCACCTTACCAGCAAACCAGATACACCAAATTCACCAATCACACATGACTAAATGTTATAAGTGTAATCAGTCACAAACCATCCACAGAAACCACATTATGATATCTGTTCCGGCCTTTAATACAGTTTTTTTTATAAAACGTGATGGAACGGCACCTTCCCAGCAAAATATACAGACCAAATTCACCAGCCACACATAACTAGATGTGATAAGTGTAATCAACCACAAACCATCCACATAAACCACATTCCAATACCCGTTCCGGCCTGTAAAATGCTTTTTCATGAAAAGTGACGGAACGGCACCTTACCAGCAAACCAGATACACCAAATTCACCAGTCACACATGACTAAATGTTATAAGTGTAATCAGCCACAAACCATCCACAGAAAGCCCATTATGATATCTGTTCCGGCCTTTAATACACTTTTTTATAAAAAGTGACGGAACGGCACCTTCCCAGCAAAATATACAGACCAAATTCACCAGCCACACATAACTAGATGTGATAAGTGTAATCAACTACAAACTATCCACATAAACCACGTTCCAATACCCGTTCCGGCCTGTAAAACGCTTTTTCATGAAAAGTGACGGAACGGCACCTTACCAGCAAACCAGATACACCAAATTCACCAGTCACACATGACTAAATTTTATAAGTGTAATCAGCCACAAACCATCCACAGAAACCACATTGTGATATCTGTTCCGGCCTTTAATACACTTTTTTATAAAAAGTGACGGAACGGCACCTTTCCAGCAAAATATACAGACAAAATTCACCAGCCACACATAACTAGATGTGATAAGTGTAATCAACCACAAACCATCCACAGAAACCACGTTCCAATACCCGTTCCAGCCTGTAAAACGCTTTTTCATGAAAAGTGACTGAACGGCACCTTACCAGCAAACCAGATACACCAAATTCACCAATCACACATGACTAAATGTTATAAGTGTAATCAGTCACAAACCATCCACAGAAACCACATTATGATATCTGTTCCGGCCTTTAATACACTTTTTTTATAAAAAGTGACGGAACGGCACCTTCCCAGCAAAATATACAGACCAAATTCACCAGCCACACATAACTAGATGTGATAAGTGTAATCAACCACAAATCATCCACATAAACCACATTCCAATACCCGTTCCGGCCTGTAAAACGCTTTTTCATGAAAAGTGACGGAACGGCACCTTACCAGCAAACCAGATACACCAAATTCACCAGTCACACATGACTAAATGTTATAAGTGTAATCAGCCACAAACCATCCACAGAAAGCACATTATGATATCTGTTCCGGCCTTTAATACACTTTTTTATAAAAAGTGACGGAACGGCACCTTCCCAGCAAAATATACAGACCAAATTCACCAGCCACACATAACTAGATGTGATAAGTGTAATCAACCACAAACTATCCACAGAAACCACGTTCCAATACCCGTTCCGGCCTGTAAAACGCTTTTTCATGAAAAGTGACAGAACGGCACCTTACCAGCAAACCAGATACACCAAATTCACTAGTCACACATGACTAAATGTTATAAGTGTAATCAGCCACAAACCATCCACAGAAACCACATTATGATATCTGTTCCGGCCTTTAATACACTTTTTTATAAAAAGTGACGGAACGGCACCTTCCCAGCAAAATATACAGAACAAATTCACCAGCCACACATAACTAGATGTGATAAGTTTAATCAACCACAAACCATCCCCAGAAACCACGTTCCAATACCCATTCCGGCCTGTAAAGTGCTTTTTTTGTGAAAAGTGACGGAACAGCACCTTCCCAGAAAACCAGATACACCAAATTCACAAGTCACATGTGACTAAATGTAATAAGTGTAATCAGCCACAAACCATCCACAGAAACCACGTTCCAATACCCGTTCTGGCCTGTAAAACGCTTTTTCATGAAAAGTGACAGAACAGCACCTTACCAGCAAACCAGATACACCAAATTCACCAGTCACACATGACTAAATGTTATAAGTGTAATCAGCCACAAACCATCCACAGAAACCACATTATGATATCTGTTCCGGCCTTTAATATACTTTATTATAAAAAGTGACGGAATGGCACCTACCCAGCAAAATATACAGACCAAATTCACCAGCCACACATAACTAGATGTGGTAAGTGTAACCAACCACAAACCATCCACAGAAACCACGATCCAATACCCGTTCCGGCTTGTAAAACGCTTTTTCATGAAAAGTGACGGAACGGCACCTTACCAGCAAACCAGATACACCAAATTCACCAGTTACACATAACTAAATGTTATAAGTGTAATCAGCCACAAACCATCCACAGAAACCACATTATGATATCTGTTCCGGCCTTTAATACACTTTTTTATAAAAAGTGACGGAACGGCACCTTCCCAGCAAAATATAGAGACCAAATTCACCAGCCACACATAACTAGATGTGATAAGTGTAATCAACCACAAACCATCCCCAGAAACCACGTTCCAATACCCGTTCCGGCCTGTAAAACGCTTTTTCATGAAAAGTGACGGAACAACACCTTACCAGCAAACCAGATACACCAAATTCACCAGTCACACATGACTAAATGTTATAAGTGTAATCAGCCACAAACCATCCACAGAAACCACATTATGATATCTGTTCCGGCCTTTAATACACTTTATTTTAAAAAGTGACGGAACGGCACCTACCCAACAAAATATACAGACCAAATTCACCAGCCACACATAACTAGATGTGATAAGTGTAATCAACCACAAACCATCCCCAGAAACCACGTTCCAATACCCATTCCGGCCTGTAAAGTGCTTTTTCATGAAAAGTGACGGAACAGCACCTTCCCAGAAAACCAGATACACCAAATTCACAAGTCACCTGTGACTAAATGTAATAAGTGTAATCAGCCACAAACCATCCACAGAAACCACGTTGCAATACCCGTTCTGGCCTGTAAAACGCTTTTTCATAAAAAATGACAGAACAGCACCTTACCAGCAAACCAGATACACCAAATTCACCAGTCACACATGACTAAATGTTATAAGTGTAACCAGCCACAAACCATCCACAGAAACCACATTATGATATCTGTTCCGGCCTTTAATATACTTTATTATAAAAAGTGACGGAATGCACCTACCCAGCAAAATATACAGACCAAATTCACCAGCCACACATAACTAGATGTGGTAAGTGTAACCAACCACAAACCATCCACAGAAACCACGATCCAATACCCGTTCCGGCTTGTAAAACGCTTTTTCATGAAAAGTGACGGAACAGCACCTTACCAGCAAACCAGATACACCAAATTCACCAGTTACACATAACTAAATGTTATAAGTGTAATCAGCCACAAACCATCCACAGAAACCACATTATGATATCTGTTCCGGCCTTTAATACACTTTTTTATAAAAAGTGACGGAACGGCACCTTCCCAGCAAAATATAGAGACCAAATTCACCAGCCACACATAACTAGATGTGATAAGTGTAATCAACCACAAACCATCCCCAGAAACCACGTTCCAATACCCATTCCGGCCTGTAAAACGCTTTTTCATGAAAAGTGACGGAACAGCACCTTACCAGCAAACCAGATACACCAAATTCACCAGTCACACATGACTAAATGTTATAAGTGTAATCAGCCACAAACCATCCACAGAAACCACATTATGATATCTGTTCCGGCCTTTAATACACTTTATTTTAAAAAGTGACGGAACGGCACCTACCCAACAAAATATACAGACCAAATTTACCAGCCACACATAACTAGATCTGGTAAGTGTAATCAACCACAAACCATCCACAGAAACCACGTTCCAATACCCGTTCCGGCTTGTAAAACGCTTTTTCATGAAAAATGACGGAACGGCACCTTACCAGCAAACCAGATACACCAAATTCACCAGTTACACATAACTAAATGTCATAAGTGTAATCAGCCACAAACCGTACACAGAAACCACATTATGATATCTGTTCTGGCCTTTAATACACTTTTTTATAAAAAGTGATGGAACGGCACCTTCCCAGCAAAATATACAGACCAAATTCACCAGCCACACATAACTAGATGTGATAAGTGTAATCAACCACATACCATCAACAGAAACCACATTCCAATACCCGTTCCGGCCTGTAAAATGCTTTTTCACGAAAAGTTAGGGAACGGCACCTTGCCAGCAAACCAGATACCCCAAATTCACCAGTCACACATGACTAAATGTTATAAGTGTAATCAGCCACAAACCATCCACAGAAAGCCCATTATGATATCTGTTCCGGCCTTTAATACACTTTTTTTTATAAATAGTGACGGAACAGCACCTTCCCAGCAAAATATGCAGACCAAATTCACCAGCCACACATAACTAGATGTGATAAGTGTAATCAACCACAAACCATCCACAGAAACCACGTTCCAATACCCGTCCGGCCTGTAAAACGCTTTTTCGTGAAAAGTGACGGAACGGCACCTTCCCAGCAAACCAGATACACCAAATTCACCAGTCACACATGAGTAAATTTAATAAGTGTAATTAGCCACAAACCATCCACAGAAACCACATTATGATATCATCTGTTCTGGCCTTTAATACGCTTTTTTATAAAAAGTGACAGAACGGCACCTTCCCAGCAACATATACAGACTAAATTCACCAGCCACACATAAACCACGTTCCAATACCCGTACCGGCCTGTAACACACTTTTTCGTGATGGAACGGCACCTTCCCAGCAACATATACAGACCAAATTTGGTCTGTATATGTTGTTGATAAGGTGCCGTTCCATCACTTTTCATGAAAAAGCATATTACCGGCCAGAATAGATATTGGAATGTGGTTTCTGTGAATGGTTTGTGGTTGATTACACTTATCACATCTAGTTATGTGTGGCTGGTGAATTTGGTCTGTATATGTTGCTGGGAAGGTGCTGCTCAAACACTTTACATGAAAAAGGGTATTACAGGCCGGAACAGGTATTGGAACATGGTTTCTGTGGATGGTTTGTGGTTGATTACACTTATCACATCTAGTTACGTGTGGCTGGTGAATTTGGTCTGTATGTGTTGCTGGGAAGGTGCTGTTCCATCAATTTTCATGAAAACCATATTACAGGCTGGAACAGATATCATAATGTGGTTTCTGTGGATGGTTTGTGGCTCATTACACTTTATACATTTAGTCATGTGTGACTGGTGAATGTGATGTAGCTGGTTTGCTGATAAGGTGCCGTTCCGTCAATTTTCATGAAAAAGCATTTTACAGGTCGGAACGGGTATTGGAACGTGGTTTCTGTGGATCATTTGTGGTTGATCACACTTATCACATCTAGTTATGTGTGGCTGGTGAATTTGGTCTGTAAATGTTGCTGGGAAGGTCCTGTTCCATCAATTTTCATGAAAAGCGTATTACAGGCTGGAACATATATCATAATGTGGTTTCTGTGGATGGTTTGTGGCTCATTACACTTTATACATTTAGTCATGTGTGACTGGTGAATGTGATGTATCTGGTTTGCTGATAAGGTGCCGTTACGTCAATTTTCATGAAAAAGCATTTTACAGGTCGGAACAGGTATTGGAACGTAAATTCTGTGGATGGTTTGTGGTTGATTACACTTATTTCATCTAGTCAATGTGTGACTGGTGAAAGTGATGTATCTGTTGCTGGGAAGGTGCCATTCCGTCACTTCTCATGAAAAAGCGTATTACAGGCCGGAACAAGTATTGAAACATGGTTTCTGTGGATGGTTTGTGGTTGATTACACTTATCACATCTAGTTTTATGTGGCTGGTGAATTTGGTCTGTATATGTTGTTGATAAGGTGCCGTTCCATCAATTTTCATGAAAAAGCGTATTACCGGCCAGAACAGGTATTGGAATGTGGTTTCTGTGGATGGTTTGTGGTTGATTACACTTATCACATCTAGTTATGTTTTGTTGTTGAATTTAGTCTTTACATGTTGCTGGGAAGGTGCCGTTCCATCACTTTTCATAAAAAAGTGTGTTACAGGCCGTAACAAGTTTTGGAACATGATTTCTGTGGATCGTTTGTGGTTGATTAATCTTATCACATCTAGTAAAGTGGGGCTGGTAATTTTGGTCTGTATATATTGCTGGGAAGGTGCCGTTCCATCGCTTTTCATGAAATAGTGTGTTACAGGCCGTAACGGGTTTTGGAACGTGGTTTCTTTGGATGGTTTGTGGTTGATTACACTTATCACATATAGTTATGTGTGACTGGTGAATTTGGTGTATCTGGTTTGCTGGGAAGGTGCCGTTCCGTCACTTTTCACGAAAAAGCGTTTTACAGGCCGGGACGGGTATTGGAACGTGGTTTCTGTGGATGGTTTGTGGTTGATTACACTTATCACATCTAGTTATGTGTGGCTGGTGAATTTGGTCTGTATATTTTGCTGGGAAGGTGCCGTTCCGACACTTTTTATAAAAAAAAAAGTGTATTAAAGGCCGGAACAGATATCATAATGTGGTTTCTGTGGATGGTTTGTGGCTGATTACACTTATAACATTTAGTCATGTGTGACTGGTGAATTTGGGGTATCTGGTTTGTTGGTAAGGTGCTGTTCCGTCACTTTTAATGAAAAAGCGTTTTACAGGCTGGAACGGGTATTGGAACGTGGTTTCTGTGGATGGTTTGTGGCTGATTAGACTTATTACATTTAGTCACATGTGACTTGTGAATTTGGTGTATCTGGTTTTCTGGAAGGTGCTGTTCCGTCACTTTTCACGAAAAAGCGCTTTACAGGCCGGAATGGGTATTGGAACGTGGTTTCTGGGGATGTTTTGTGGTTGATTACACTTATAACATCTAGTTATGTGTGGCTGGTGAATTTGGTCTGTATATTTTGCTGGGAAGGTGCCGTTCCATCACTTTTCATGAAAAAGCATTTTACAGGCCGGAACGGGTATTGGAACGTGGTTTATGTGGATAGTTTGTGGTTGATTACACTTATAACATCTAGTTATCTGTGGCTGGTGAATTTGGTCTGTATATTTTGCTGGGAAGGTGCCGTTTCGTCACTTTTTATAAAAAAGTGTATTAAAGGCCGGAACAGATATCATAATGTGCTTTCTGTGGATGGTTTGTGGCTGATTACACTTATAATATTTAGTCATGTGTGACTGGTGAATTTGGTGTATCTGGTTTGCTGGTAAGGTGCCGTTCCGTCACTTTTCATGAAAAAGCGTTTTACAGGCCGGAACGGGTATTGGAATGTGGTTTCTTGGGATGGTTTGTGGTTGATTACACTTATCACATCTAGTTATGTGTGGCTGGTGAATTTGGTCTGTATATTTTGCTGGGAAGGTGCTGTTCCGTCACTATTTATAAAAAAAGTGTATTAAAGGCCGGAACAGATATCATAATGTGGTTTCTGTGGATGGTTTGTGACTGATTACACTTATAACATTTAGTCATGTGTGATTGGTGAATTTGGTGTATCTGGTTTACTGGTAAGGTGCCGTTCCGTCACTTTTCATGAAAAAGTGTTTTACATGCTGGAACGGGTATTGGAACGTGGTTTCTGTGGATGGTTTGTGGTTGATTACACTTATCACATCTAGTTATGTGTGGCTGGTGAATTTTGTCTGTATATTTTGCTGGAAAGGTGCCGTTCCGTCACTTTTTATAAAAAAGTGTATTAAAGGCCGGAACAGATATCATAATGTGGTTTCTGTGGATGGTTTGTGGCTGATTACACTTATAACATTTAGTTATGTGTGACTGGTGAATTTGGTGTATCTGGTTTGCTGGTAAGGCGCCGTTCTGTCATTTTTCATGAAAAAGCGTTTTACAGGCCGGAACGGGTATTGGAACGGGGTTTCTGTGGATGGTTTGTGGTTGATTACACTTATCACATCTAGTTATGTGTAGCTGGTGAATTTGGTCTGTTTATTTTGCTGGGAAGGTGCCGTTCCATCACTTTTTATAAAAAAAAGTGTATTAACGGCCGGAACAGATATTATAATGTGGTTTCTTTCATGTAATTAGCAAGAGTCCATGAGCTAGTGACGTATGGGATATACATTCCTACCAGGAGGGGCAAAGTTTCCCAAACCTCAAAATGCCTATAAATACACCCCTCACCACACCCACAAATCAGTTTTACAAACATTGCCTCCTATGGAGGTGGTGAAGTAAGTTTGTGCTAGATTCTACGTTGATATGCGCTCCGCAGCAAGTTGGAGCCCGGTTTTCCTATCAGCGTGCAGTGAATAACAGAGGGATGTGAGGAGAGAATTGCCTATTTGAATGCAATGATCTCCTTCTACGGGGTCTATTTCATAGGTTCTCTGTTATCGGTCGTAGAGATTCATCTCTTACCTCCCTTTTCAGATCGACGATATACTCTTATATATATACCATTACCTCTGCTGATTTTCGTTTCAGTACTGGTTTGGCTTTCTACAACATGTAGACGAGTGTCCTGGGGTAAGTAAGTCTTATTTTCTGTGACACTCTAAGCTATGGTTGGGCGCTTTTTTTATAAAGTTCTAAATATATGTATTCAAACATTTATTTGACTTGACTCAGGATGTTCAACATTCCTTATTTTCATACAGTCAGTTTCATATTTGGGATAATGCATTTGAATCAATCATTTTTTCTTACCTTAAAAAATTTGACTTTTTCCCTGTGGGCTGTTAGGCTCGCGGGGGCTGAAAATGCTTAATTTTACTGCGTCATTCTTGGCGCAGACTTTTTTGGTGCAAAAAATCTTTTCTGTTTCCGGCGTCATACGTGTCGCCGGAAGTTGCGTCATTTTTTGACGTTCTTTTGCGCCAAAAATGTCGGCGTTCCGGATGTGGCGTCATTTTTGGCGCCAAAAGCATTTAGGCGCCAAATAATGTGGGCGTCTTATTTGGCGCTAAAAAAATATGGGCGTCGCTTTTGTCTCCACATTATTTAAGTCTCATTTTTTATTGCTTCTGGTTGCTAGAAGCTTGTTCTTTGGCATTTTTTCCCATTCCTGAAATTGTCATTTAAGGAATTTGATCAATTTTGCTTTATATGTTGTTTTTTCTCTTACATATTGCAAGATGTCTCATGTTGCATCTGAGTCAGAAGATACTTCAGGAAAATCGCTGCCTGGTGCTGGAACTACCAAAGCTAAGTGTATCTGCTGTAAACTTTTGGTAGCTGTTCCTCCAGCTGTTGTTTGTATTAAATGTCATGACAAACTTGTTAATGCAGAAAATATTTCCTTTAGTAAAATACCATTACCTGTTGCAGTTCCATCAACATCTAATGTTCAGAGTGTTCCTGATAACATAAGAGATTTTGTTTCTGAATCTATTAAGAAGGCTATGTCTGTTATTCCTCCTTCTAGTAAACATAAAAAGTCTTTTAAAACTTCTCTTTATCCAGATGAATTTTTAAATGAACATCATCATTCTGATTCTAATGATTCTTCTGGTTCAGAGGATTCTGTTTCAGAGGTTGATGCTGATAAATCTTCATATTTATTTAAAATGGAATTTATTCGTTCTTTACTTAAAGAAGTCCTAATTGCATTAGAAATTGAGGATTCTGGTCCTCTTTATACTAAATCTAAACGTTTAGACAAGGTCTTTAAATCTCCTGTAGTTATTACAGAAGTTTTTCCTGTTCCTGGTGCTATTTCTGAGGTAATTTCCAGGGAATGGAATAATTTGGGTAATTCATTTACTCCTTCTAAACGTTTTAAGCAATTATATCCTGTGCCGTCTGACAGATTAGAGTTTTGGGACAAAATCCCTAAAGTTGATGGGGCTATCTCTTCCCTTGCTAAACGTACTACTATTCCTACGTCAGATGGTACTTCCTTTAAGGATCCTTTAGATAGGAAAATTGAATCCTTTCTAAGAAAAGCTTATTTGTGTTCAGGTAATCTTCTTAGACCTGCTATATCTTTGGCGGATGTTGCTGCAGCTTCAACTTTTTGGTTGGAAACTTTAGCGTAACAGATCATGATTCTCATAACATTATTATTCTTCTTCAGCATGCTAATAATTTTATCTGTGATGCCATTTTTGATATTATCAGAGTTGATGTCAGGTTTATGTCTCTAGTTATTTTAGCTAGAAGAGCTTTATGGCTTAAAACTTGGAATGCTGATATGTCTTCTAAATCGACTCTACTTTCCCTTTCTTTCCAGGGTAATAAATTATTTGGTTCTCAGTTGGATTCTATTATCTCAACTGTTACTGGTGGGAAAGGAACTTTTTTACCACAGGATAAAAAATCTAAGGGAAAAAACAGGGCTAATAATCGTTTTTGTTCCTTTCGTTTCAACAAAGAACAAAAGCCTGATCCTTCATCCTCAGGAGCAGTTTCAGTTTGGAAACCATCTCCAGTCTGGAATAAATCCAAGCCTTCTAGAAAAGCAAAGCCAGCTTCTAAGTCCACATGAAGGTGCGGCCCTCATTCCAGCTCAGCTGGTAGGGGGCAGATTACGTTTTTTCAAAGAAATTTGGATCAATTCTGTTCACAATCTTTGGATTCAGAACATTATTTCAGAAGGGTACAGAATTGGTTTCAAGATAAGACCTCCTGCAAAGAGATTTTTTCTTTCCAGTGTCCCAGTAAACCCAGCGAAAGCTCAAGCATTTCTGAAATGTGTTTCAGATCTAGAGTTGGCTGGAGTAATTATGCCAGTTCCAGTTCTGGAACAGGGGCTGGGGTTTTATTCGAATCTCTTCATTGTACCAAAGAAGGAGAATTCCTTCAGACCAGTTCTGGATCTAAAAATATTGAATCGTTATGTAAGGATACCAACTTTCAAAATGGTAACTGTAAGGACTATCCTGCCTTTTGTTCAGCAAGGGCATTATATGTCTACAATAGATTTACAGGATTCATATCTGCATATTCCGATTCATCCAGCTCACTATCAGTTTCTGAGATTCTCTTTCCTAGACAAGCATTACCAGTTTGTGGCTCTGCCGTTTGGCCTAGCAACAGCTCCAAGAATTTTTACAAAGGTTCTCGGTGCCCTTCTATCTGTAATCAGAGAACAGGGTATTGTGGTATTTCCTTATTTGGACGATATCTTGGTACTTGCTCAGTCTTCACATTTAGCAGAATTTCATACGAATCGACTTTTGTTGTTTCTTCAAAATCATGGTTGGAGGATCAATTCACTAAAAAGTTCATTGATTCCTCAGACAAGGTTAACCTTTTTGGGTTTCCAGATAGATTCAGTGTCCATGACTCTGTCTTTGACAGACAAGAGACGTCTAAAATTGATTTCAGCTTGTCGAAACCTTCAGTCACAATCATTCCCTTCGGTAGCCTTATGCATGGAAATTCTAGGTCTTATGACTGCTGCATCGGACGCGATCCCCTTTGCTCGTTTTCACATGCGACCTCTTCAGCTCTGTATGCTGAACCAATGGTGCAGGGATTACACAAAGATATCTCAATTAATATCTTTAAAACCGATTGTACGACACTCTCTGACGTGGTGGACAGATCACCATCGTTTAATTCAGGGGGCTTCTTTTGTTCTTCCGACCTGGACTGTAATTTCAACAGATGCAAGTCTTACAGGTTGGGGAGCTGTGTGGGGGTCTCTGACAGCACAAGGGGTTTGGGAATCTCAGGAGGTGAGATTACCGATCAATATTTTGGAACTCCATACAATTTTCAGAGCTCTTCAGTCTTGGCCTCTTCTGAAGAGAGAATCGTTCATTTGTTTTCAGACAGACAATGTCACAACTGTGGCATACATCAATCATCAAGGAGGGACTCACAGTCCTCTGGCTATGAAAGAAGTATCTCGAATTCTGGTTTGGGCGGAATCCAGCTCCTGTCTAATCTCTGCGGTTCATATTCCAGGAATAGACAATTGGGAAGCGGATTATCTCAGTCGCCAAACGTTGCATCCGGGCGAATGGTCTCTTCACCCAGAGGTATTTCTTCAGATTGTTCAAATGTGGGAACTTCCAGAAATAGATCTGATGGCTTCTCATCTAAACAAGAAACTTCCCAGGTATCTGTCCAGATCCCGGGATCCTCAGGCGGAGGCAGTGGATGCATTATCACTTCCTTGGAAGTATCATCCTGCCTATATCTTTCCGCCTCTAGTTCTTCTTCCAAGAGTAATCTCCAAGATTCTGAAGGAATGCTCGTTTGTTCTGCTGGTAGCTCCAGCATGGCCTCACAGGTTTTGGTATGCGGATCTTGTCCGGATGGCCTCTTGCCAACCGTGGACTCTTCCGTTAAGACCAGACCTTCTGTCGCAAGGTCCTTTTTTCCATCAGGATCTCAAATCCTTAAATTTAAAGGTATGGAGATTGAACGCTTGATTCTTGGTCAAAGAAGTTTCTCTGACTCTGTGATTAATACTATGTTACAGGCTCGTAAATCTGTATCTAGAGAGATATATTATAGAGTCTGGAAGACTTATATTTCTTGGTGTCTTTCTCATCATTTTTCCTGGCATTCTTTTAGAATTCCGAGAATTTTACAGTTTCTTCAGGATGGTTTAGATAAAGGTTTGTCCGCAAGTTCCTTGAAAGGTCAAATCTCTGCTCTTTCTGTTCTTTTTCACAGAAAGATTGCTAATCTTCCTGATATTCATTGTTTTGTACAAGCCTTGGTTCGTATAAAACCTGTCATTAAGTCAATTTCTCCTCCTTGGAGTTTGAATTTGGTTCTGGGGGCTCTTCAAGCTCCTCCGTTTGAACCTATGCATTCATTGGACATTAAATTACTTTCTTGGAAAGTTTTGTTCCTTTTGGCCATCTCTTCTGCCAGAAGAGTCTCTGAATTGTCTGCTCTTTCTTGTGAGTCTCCTTTTCTGATTTTTCATCAGGATAAGGCGGTGTTGCGAACTTCTTTTGAATTTTTACCTAACGTTGTGAATTCCAACAACATTAGTAGAGAAATTGTAGTTCCTTCATTATGCCATAATCCTAAGAATTCTAAGGAGAAATCATTGCATTCTTTGGATGTTGTTAGAGCTTTGAAATATTATGTTGAAGCTACTAAGACTTTCCGAAAGACTTCTAGTCTATTTGTCATCTTTTCCGGTTCTAGAAAAGGCCAGAAAGCTTCTGCCATTTCTTTGGCATCTTGGTTGAAATCTTTAATTCATCATGCCTATGTTGAGTCGGGTAAAACTCCGCCTCAGAGGATTACAGCTCATTCTACTAGGTCAGTTTCTACTTCCTGGGCGTTTAGGAATGAAGCTTCGGTTCATCAGATTTGCAAAGCAGCAACTTGGTCTTCTTTGCATACTTTTACTAAATTCTACCATTTTGATGTGTTTTCTTCTTCTGAAGCAGTTTTTGGTAGAAAAGTACTTCAGGCAGCTGTTTCAGTTTGAATCTTCTGCTTATGTTTTCATTTAAACTTTATTTTGGGTGTGGATTATTTTCAGCAGGAATTGGCTGTCTTTATTTTATCCCTCCCTCTCTAGTGACTCTTGCGTGGAAAGATCCACATCTTGGGTAGTCATTATCCCATACGTCACTAGCTCATGGACTCTTGCTAATTACATGAAAGAAAACATAATTTATGTAAGAACTTACCTGATAAATTCATTTCTTTCATATTAGCAAGAGTCCATGAGGCCCACCCTTTTTTGTGGTGGTTATGATTTTTTTGTATAAAGCACAATTATTCCAATTCCTTATTTTTTATGCTTTCGCACTTTTTTCTTATCACCCCACTTCTTGGCTATTCGTTAAACTGATTTGTGGGTGTGGTGAGGGGTGTATTTATAGGCATTTTGAGGTTTGGGAAACTTTGCCCCTCCTGGTAGGAATGTATATCCCATACGTCACTAGCTCATGGACTCCTGCTAATATGAAAGAAATGAATTTATCAGGTAAGTTCTTACATAAATTATGTTTTCTGTGGATGGTTTGTGGCTGATTACACTTATAACATTTAGTCATGTGTGACTGGTGAATTTGGTGTATCTGGTTTGCTGGCAAGGTGCCATTCCCTCACTTTTCATGAAAAAGCATTTTACAGGCCGGAACGGGTATTGGAACGTGGTTTCTGTGGATGGTTTGTGGTTGATTACACTTATCACATCTAGTTATGTGTGGCTGGTGAATTTGGTCTGTATATTTTGCTGGGAAGGTGCCGTTCCGTCACTTTTTATAAAAAAGTGTATTAAAGGCCGGAACAGATATCATAATGTGCTTTCTGTGGATGGTTTGTGGCTGATTACACTTATAACATTTAGTTATGTGTAACTGGTGAATTTGGTGTATCTGGTTTGCTGGTAATGTGCCGTTCCATCACTTTTCATGAAAAAGTTTTTTACAAGCTGGAACGGGTATTGGAACGTGGTTTCTGTGGATGGTTTGTGGTTGATTACACTTACCACATCTAGTTATGTGTGGCTGGTTAATTTGGTCTGTATATTTTGCTGGGTAGGTGCCGTTCCGTCACTTTTTATAATAAAGTGTATTAAAGCCCGGAACAGATATCATAATGTGGTTTCTGTGGATGGTTTGTGGCTGATTACACTTATAACATTTAGTCATGTGTGACTGGTGAATTTGGTGTATCTGGTTTGCTGGTAAGGTGCTGTTCCGTCACTTTTCATGAAAAAGTGTTTTACAGGCCGGAACGGGTATTGGAACATGGTTTCTGTGGATGGTTTGTGGCTGATTACACTTATAAGATTTACTCATGTGTGACTGGTGAATTTGGTGTATCTGGTTTGCTGGTAAGGTGCTGTTCCGTCACTTTTCATGAAAAAGCGTTTTACAGGCCGGAACGGGTATTGGAACGTGGTTTCTGTGGATGGTTTGTGGTTTATTACACTTATCACATCTAGTTATGTGTGGCTGGTGAATTTGGTCTGTATATTTTGCTGGGAAGGTGCCGTTCCATCACTTTTTAAAAAAAAGTGTATTAAAGGCCGGAACAGATATCATAATGTGCTTTCTGTGGATGGTTTGTGGCTGATTACACTTATAACATTTAGTTATGTGTAACTGGTGAATTTGGTGTATCTGGTTTGCTGGTAAGGTGCCGTTCCATCACTTTTCATGAAAAAGTTTTTTACAAGCTGTAACGGGTATTGGAACGTGATTTCTGTGGATGGTTTGTGGTTGATTACACTTACCACATCTAGTTATGTGTGGCTGGTTAATTTGGTCTGTATATTTTGCTGGGTAGGTGCCGTTCCGTCACTTTTTATAATAAAGTGTATTAAAGCCCGGAACAGATATCATAATGTGGTTTCTGTGGATGGTTTGTGGCTGATTACACTTATAACATTTAGTCATGTGTGACTGGTGAATTTGGTGTATCTGGTTTGCTGGTAAGGTGCTGTTCCGTCACTTTTCATGAAAAAGTGTTTTACAGGCCGGAACGGGTATTGGAACATGGTTTCTGTGGATGGTTTGTGGCTGATTACACTTATAAGATTTACTCATGTGTGACTGGTGAATTTGGTGTATCTGGTTTGCTGGTAAGGTGCCGTTCCATCACTTTTCATGAAAAAGCGTTTTACAGGCCGGAACGGGTATTGGAACGTGGTTTCTGTGGATGGTTTGTGGTTGATTACACTTATCACATCTAGTTATGTGTGGCTGGGGAATTTGGTCTGTATATTTTGCTGGGAAGGTGCCGTTCCGTCGCTTTTTATAAAAAAGTGTATTAAAGGCCGGAACATATATCATAATGTGGTTTCTGTGGGTGGTTTGTGGCTGATTACACTTATAACATTTAGTTATGTGTAACTGGTGAATGTGGTGTATCTGGTTTGCTGGTAAGGTGCCGTTCCGTCACTTTTCACGAAAAAGCGTTTTACAGGCCGGAACGGGTATTGGAACGTGGTTTCTGTGGATGGTTTGTGGTTGATTACACTTACCACATCTAGTTATGTGTGGCTGGTGAATTTGGTCTGTATATTTTGCTGGGTAGGTGCCGTTCCGTCACTTTTTATAAAAAAGCGTTTTACAGGCCGGAACGGGTATTGGAACGTGGTTTCTGTGGATGGTTTGTGGCTGATTACACTTATTACATTTAGTCACATGTGACTTGTGAATTTGGTGTATCTAGTTTTCTGGGAAGGTGCTGTTCCGGGCTGTTATGTTTGGTTCCAGACACTATTTTGGTAGTTAAAGGGTTAAATAATTATTATATCACAAATATTCTTGTTCCTAAAATTGTTCTCAAGAGTCTCTAACACATCCCATTGTATTTTAAATCAATTTCCTTCATAAAAGGCCTGTTCCGGCCTGTTCCGTTCCGTTCCGGCTTTTACACCGTTCCAAAAAATATGATATCTTGGTGTATCAATTAGTGACGATTCATATATAAAAAACCATACAACTACTATTCTAGACAGATAATCAGCATTGCAACGAAAGAGTCACTTAGCGTGTGGAGCAATGCAGCAGTCCCATATGGGGGGGTGGAGTCTCTGACACTGGGTATCGTTTTTGGGAAAGTCCCTTCTTCAGTCAGTGACAGTTGGATAACGAATCCTATGTCTAAACAGGACCAATCCGCGGCTTGCTGATTCTTCACGATGTTAGTTGGTGTACAATTCTGCTGTGTAGATATAAAAAGAAAAGAAGGCGCCACAATAGTGCAACATCAGTGGTGTGTACACAGTCCCCCACTCCAAACCGTTATACTCACAAGAATTAAAGCACTTGGTAAGTGCTACAACGACAGTCTGAGCTCTTATAGTTGCTCAGCAGACTATTCATCTGATATCCTGGATGCCTCTAGTAGTACTGATGTCTTCCTCCACAAACCAATGTGTATTGAAGCCAGAAAATGCTTTCAGGGTGATAACACACCAATACTAAATATAACCTTTACCAAATGGTTCCAACAAACACACACACACTTGCTACACACACTCTTGCTCACACACAAACAGGAACAAACACACACTCTTGCTCACACACACACTTGCTACACACACTCTTGCTCACACAGAAACAGGAACAAACACACACTTGCTCACACACACAGGAATAAGCTAGCACCCTTGCACACATGTACACACACAAACGTACACACTTGCTTACAGTGACACACACACATACATTTAAAACTCACTTTAACATAAATATAGAAACATTGACACCTACATGCCAGTTGCTGACACTACCTCCAACAGCACAAATCCAGGGGCAGTACTTAAGTCTGAGTATTATCTGGCTCCCACACCAGTTTTGGACTTGAGCACCAGCTGGCTCCCACACTCGTTCTGCACCTCCCCTCCCTAAGCAGCATCTAGAAGCACAAGCTTGGAGGAGGGAATTTTGCCAAGCAACTGATAACTCACACAGACAGCCACTCACGTTTTTGTGTAACTGCACAGGAACTTCAAAAGGAGCAGACTGGGCTGAAACAACACTGGAAATGAACGTAAAGCAGCTGTGCCACCACAGGTACAGCTGCAATATGAGGTAAAAAAATACATTAACAGTTAGCCAGTCACTGAGACCTCTGTACCTGCACCACCACTGGCCCTAATATTATCTACAGTGACCTGGAGCAATTGCTGTGTGCTTCCCAGGGGGTGGGGCAAGTGCCCCCCTCCAGACATTCATGCTAGCATACTATGTATAGGATTAAATCATTATGCATACCAGCATACTATGTATAGGATTAAATCATCATGCATACCAGCATACTATGTATAGGATTAAATCATCATGCATACCAGCATACTATGTATAGGATTAAATCATCATGCATACCAGCATACTATGTATAGGATTAAATCATCATGCATACCAGCATACTATGTATAGGATTAAATCATAATGCATACCAGCATACTATGTATAGGATTACAACATCATGCATACCAGCATACTATGTATAGGATTAAATCATCATGCATACCAGCATACTATGTATAGGATTAAATCATCATGCATACCAGCATACTATGTATAGTATTACAACATCATGCATACCAGCATACTATGTATAGGATTACAACATCATGCATACTAGCATACTTTGTATAGGATTACATCATGCATACTAGCATACTATGTATAGGATTACAACATCATGCATACCAGCATACTATGTATAGGATTAAATCATCATGCATACCAGCATACTATGTATATGATTAAATCATCATGCATACCAGCATACTATGTATAGTATTACAACATCATGCATACCAGCATACTATGTATAGGATTACAACATCATGCATACTAGCATACTTTGTATAGGATTACATCATGCATACTAGCATACTATGTATAGGATTACAACATCATGCATACCAGCATACTATGTATAGGATTAAATCATCATGCATAACAGCATACTATGTATAGGATTAAATCATCATGCATACCAGCATACTATGTATAGGATTGAATCATCATGCATACCAGCATACTATGTATAGGAATACAGCATCATGTATACTAGCATACTATGTATAGGATTAAAACATCATGCATACCAGCATACTATGTATAGGATTGAATCATCATGCATACCAGCATACTATGTATAGGATTACAACATCATGCATACTAGCATACTATGTATAGGATTAAATCATCATGCATACCAGCATACTATGTATAGGATTACAACATCATGCATACTAGCATACTATGTATAGGATTACAACATCATGCATACCAGCATACTATGTATAGGATTACAACATCATGCATGCCAGCATACTATGTATAGGATTACAACATCATGCATACTAGCATACTATGTATAGGATTACAACATCATGCATACCAGCATACTATGTATAGGATTAAATCATCATGCATGCCTGCATACTATGTATAGGATTACAACATCATGCATACCAGCATACTATGTATAGGATTACAACATCATGCATACTAGCATACTATGTATAGGATTACAACATCATGCATACCAGCATACTATGTATAGGATTACAATATCATGCACACCAGCATACTATGTATATGATTACAACATCATGCATACCAGCATACTATGTATAGGATTACAACATCATGCATACTAGCATACTATGTATAGGATTACAACATCATGCATACCAGCATACTATGTATAGGATTACAACATCATGCATACTAGCATACTATGTATAGGATTAAATCATTATGCATACCAGCATACTATGTATAGGATTACAACATCATGCATACCAGCATACTATGTATAGGATTACAACATCATGCATACTAGCATACTATGTATAGGATTACAACATCATGCATACCAGCATACTATGTATAGGATTACAACATCATGCATACTAGCATACTATGTATAGGATTACAACATCATGCATACCAGCATACTATGTATAGGATTACAACATCATGCATACTAGCATACTATGTATAGGATTACAACATCATGCATACCAGCATACTATGTATAGGATTACAACATCATGCATACTAGCATACTATGTATAGGATTACAACATCATGCATACCAGCATACTATGTATAGGATTACAACATCATGCATACCAGCATACTATGTATAGGATTACAACATCATGCATACCAGCATACTATGTATAGGATTACAACATCATGCATACCAGCATACTATGTATAGGATTACAACATCATGCATACCAGCATACTATGTATAGGATTAAATCATCATGCATACCAGCATACTATGTATAGGATTACAACATCATGCATACCAGCATACTATGTATAGGATTACAACATCATGCATACCAGCATACTATGTATAGGATTACAACATCATGCATACTAGCATACTATGTATAGGATTACAACATCATGCATACCAGCATACTATGTATAGGTTTACAACATCATGCATACCAGCATACTATGTATAGGATTACAACATCATGCATACCAGCATACTATGTATAGGATTACAACATCATGCATACCAGCATACTATGTATAGGATTACAACATCATGCATACTAGCATACTATGTATAGGATTACAACATCATGCATACCAGCATATTATGTATAGGTTTACAACATCATGCATACCAGCATACTATGTATAGGATTACAACATCATGCATACCAGCATACTATGTATAGGATTACAACATCATGCATACCAGCATACTATGTATAGGATTACAACATCATGCATACCAGCATACTATGTATAGGATTACAACATCATGCATACCAGCATACTATGTATAGGATTACAACATCATGCATACCAGCATACTATGTATAGGATTACAACATCATGCATACCAGCATACTATGTATAGGATTACAACATCATGCATACTAGCATACTATGGAGATGTGTAGAGGTACATAAATTAGCCATGAAGTTGTTGGTGGTTCAGTTGGTATTGGGTAAGACCCCCTCAAGCAACATAAGAAACTCTCCTTGCCCCTCCAGGTGTATTTCCTGGCTGGGATTACTGCCACCCGAGGGTAGATGGCTCACTTCGCTGACGAGGTCCCTCTGCATAATCCGTATATTAACTGTCTGTAAAATAAACTTCTCTTCTCACTTTAGAAGTCTTGATTAGGAGACATATTCTTCCCATCATGGCATCTCTACTCAAGCTGTACAGGAATGTCTATATTGGGGTAACATGAAACAGTTTGTCTATGATTATCTAATGGTAATTTAAATTCCACACTTTGAGATAAAGGTAGGAAATGCAAGCATGTATACCCTAGGAGCCTGCATTTTAACCCATTTTTTAAATCTGTTTCTAATAATTGCACCAAAATATAAATGTTGGTGCCTTATCTGTAAATATACTCACAAAATCTCTTTCAGCAGACCAATGACATTTAGAACATAACTTTAGTTTGCTGAGATGCACCACAGTAGCTATAAAACTACTCGACATGGCAACATCAGCATGGCAGTAATTATTTTCTAAATATTTCAATCACACACTCTATGGTTCCACATTTGGCATCAATTCATTTCTCAATATAACACTAGTTAGGATTCTATTCTTATGTTATTCAATAAAAAACAAATTGATTTTTTGTCTCACAGCATCTTGCAATGCAATAAATGAGTAGGAATAAAATATAAACTTAAAAAAAACAATAAAATAATTACTATGAGAATCACTTGACAGACAGCTAAGGACAGGAAACCCCTTATTTAAACGTTGAGAACCTTATTTTGAAATTAAAGGACCACTCAATGCAGAAGAATTACATAATTAAGTACATTTTAAAAAGAAGATGCAATAGCACCTAGTCTGAATTTCAAATAAGCAGCAGATTTTTTTTCTGACAAATTATTTTTTCTCCCATTTTCTGGCCCCCTGTGTCATGTGACAGACATCAGCCAATCACAGACTAGAATATGCATTCAAAGTGTGCTTGCGCACATGCTCAGTAGGATCTTGTTCCAAAGAAAGTGTGAATATAAAAAGACTGTACAAAATGTGATACTGGAAGTAAATTGGAAAGTGTCTTAAAACTGCTGCTCTTTCTGAATCATAAAAGTTTATTTTGACTTGAGTGTCCCTTTAAGTTTTCATCACATAATACAATGATGAGAAGGGTGGTAAGGGTCTATGGGGATTAGGCAAAATAACTCTGTATAGGACAAATGCTGATAGGTATTGATCATTGTTATTACAATAACCTAATTTACCCCCCCCCCCCCAGTGATTTTGTTCCTTAGAAATATATTAGGTGGTTGTGGATGTTGCTGGTAAACTCCTGATAGTAGCCCAAGCATGTGATCACCGAGAGGGTTCCTCATATTTCAAAAGAAGGGTCACTTGGTTGCTAGTGTTCCAGTTATAGAATAAAGCACCATAAAAGAAACCTAAGTTTCCAGTGGCAAAAACTTGCTACCTTGTGGGTAATTTGAATCAGAATATTCCTCTCTAACATACCAGGAGTATTATTTGTGTGTTGTATAATGTATTTAGGAGATAGGGTCTACTTTGGAGCCACTATCCCACCATAAAGTAAATACATTAGGTAGGTGATTGCCATTTTGATAGTAACTATCTAATAATAACAGGGACTTTAGACCCCAAAATGGAAAGAGCGGTCTTAATTGTTTCAAGGATGAGGCCATATGCCCTCTGTGTGGATTACAGGGAGTGATAAGGACTCTAAAATAGCCCCACCCTCCTTAGGAAACATCCATTACCCACAAATGATGACCCTTGATTCAAAAGAGGGGAGCTCCCTGTTTCAAATGAAGTGTGTAATTCTCTTTGTGTTGGAGACAGGAGCAATTTTGCAGTTCCTTTCCCCATCTGCATCTTTAAAAATAATTAAATTAATATATATTTTTCATTCCTATATTCTGCAAACATCCAATATTTATAGGTGGTATTATTAATTATTATTAATTAATTAAAATATGTAGATATTTTGTCTAAATAAATCAGCCTGTATTTGTATTTGAAAGTTATTTATACTATGAATGATAATAAAATAGCATTGCAATATACATTTATTAGTTATTTTGCTTTTCATGTCAAATAAAACTGTGTAACTGAAAGCTGTGCTTGTTCCTTTTCAACAAGAGAGTCTGGAGCTCAGTTCTCTACTTGCTAATAC